>NC_043976.1:31158347-31312685 GCF_902148855.1 Sphaeramia orbicularis
ATTTTGTTCAATATTTTCTTCATTGTTTGTGATTTTTTTTATACTTTCTTCATTTTTGGTCATTTCTTGATTATTTTCTTCATTTTTCTTCATTGTGTTTTTATATTCATTTTTCTTAATCTTGTTCAACATTTGTATTTTTTCATTTTTGTGCATTTTGTTCATTATTTCCTTCATTTGTGTTCATTTAATTTCTGTATTTTCTTCATTTTTGTGCATTTTGTTCATTATTTCCTTCATTTGTGTTCATTTAATTTTTATATTTTCTTCATTTTTGTGCATTTTGTTCATTATTTCCTTCAATTGTATTCCTTTAATTTCTGTATTTTTTTTTTTTAATTTTTGTGCATTTTGTTCATTATTTCCTTCATTTGTGTTCATTTAATTTTTATATTTTCTTCATTTTTGTGCATTTTGTTCATTATTTCCTTCAATTGTATTCCTTTAATTTCTGTATTTTTTTTTATTTTATTTATTTTTAAATTTTTGTGCATTTTGTTCATTATTTCCTTCATTGTGTTCATTTAATTTTTGTATTTTTGTAATTTTTTGTGCATTTTGTTCATTTTTTCCTTCATTTGTGCTCATTCTGATGATGTGAGTCCACTCCTCCTTCTGAATGGACCAAACCCCACCTCCGATCACCACCAAAATTTAATCATTTCTTCCTTGTGTCAGTATCAACATTTCCTGAAAATTTCCTGAAAATCCATAACTTTTTGAGTTATCTTGCTAACAAACAAACAAACAAAAAAACATGCACGCACACAAAGCAAAGCGATCACAATACCTCCTGGTGGAGGTAATAAGTTGCAGCGCTCCATGTAAAACATTAAAGTCAACTGATTACCAGACAATTAGTAAAATGAGTGGCTTTACAGCTCACAGAAGCTTAATCTCCTACTATTTCTACCTTGAGTCAGTGCATGTGTTTGCAGTTAAAAAGTCCCATTTAGATATTTATCAAAAACTCACATGAATTCTTTGGTGATTTCATGGACATTGATTGAGAGGTCCGATAGCTACTGAATTTTAAAAACAAACCAGGCAATGACCCCGGGTTGCACCCACAACTCCTATCAATATGCTCTTTAAGAAGCGCGCGCTACCGCTCCTGTACCTGCTTCCCCTTTTGCAATTTGTCTGGATTTTTTCGGTCAAAAAACAAGAACAGAGCAGAGACAAGGACAGAGCATTAGATGTACTCCTGTGTCTGCTCGCTGAATGTTAAACGAACAGGATAGAAGCTAAAATGTTGCCTGGGTGTGCACTTGACAGGTTTAACTCTCAATTTTTATGTCTGGCAATGTCAAAACCTGCTTCAACAATATTAGGAAATATAACTAGTCTTGTGATGGTGTACGCCAGGGATGTCAAACTCATTTTCTTTCAGGGGCCGAATTTAGCTCAATTTGATTTCCAGTGCGTCGGACCAGTAAAATAGTAGCATAATAGCCTATAAATGATGACGAATTCAAGTTTTTTTCTTTGGTTAATGCCAAAAAAACCCAAACAAAACATTAAAGGGGTAATGTTTTCCTTTTTTAAATGGAATTCTGCATTTTAAAACATTTCCCTGTGGTCTACATAAACTGTAAATGCTAATTCATCAAACTAAGGTTTTTAATAGTGAATTAATGTTGTAGAACACAGGTGTGAAACATGCAGCCCGGGGGCCAAATCTGGCCCACCAAAAGTTCCATTCCGGCCCACAGGATGAAAGTGCAAAAATGAACCTGAACAGTCCAGGTTGTCCAAATCATTTTGGTTCAGGTTCCACATACAGACCAATGATCTACAGTAAAATAACAACATAATAACCCATAAATAATGACAACTACAATTTTTTTTTGTGAAAAATTATGTGGGAAAAAAAAACATTACATTGTGAAAATATTTACATTTACAAAACTATTCTTTCACAATAAAATGCAAATAAATACATAAATAAAAACAAAGATGAAAAACCTGAAATGTGCAATTTAACCATACTCTGCTGTTACTAAATGTTTTGTGCATTTATGGATCCACTGTGATCTGTAGTTGTGTTAATAATAAGAGATGTAATGTAGAAATTGTTCAAATTTTAGTTCCAAACTCCAAAATTTTAACAATATTCTTCCTGTTACCAAATGTTTATGTAACGTTGTGTGTAAATGTACAAGTATAAATAATAAGTCGAGGCATAATATTGTTCAAATTGAACTAATTTTTCAAATGAAATTTCAGTTTTTTTCAGGTTATTCACATCTTTTTTTGTAAAATGTAAATATTTTCAAAATTGAATTGGGGTTTTTTGTACTAAAACAAAAAGAAAAACTTGAATTTGTCGTTAGTTATAGGTTATTAGGTCATTATTTTACTGGCCTGGCCCACTTGACATCAAATTGGGCTAAATATGGCCCCTCAAGTTTGACACCCCTGTTGTAGTTTATGATGGTTTGCTATGGAGCCACTCAACATCCAAATGGGTCATATGTGATGCCAGTGAAAAGCTGAGAAACTCCATTTTAATTGAATTATTGCAATGTATTGATAGGATTATTGGTTCACATGTTATTAAACATTCCAGATCAGTCGATGCTTTTGGTTGCTGGTGGCTATTTCTGCAAATTTGCCATATCCAAATATTTAAAGGAGTTGTATTTTGCTTTTTAAAATGGAATTCTGCATTTTAAAACATTTCCCTGTGGTCTACATAAACTGTAACTGTTATGCTTGGGTCTGAATTCTTCATTAATTCAACTCCACAGGTCTATCTTCAACCCTATTTCTGAGTAATGACACCAGAAAGGTTGTTTTCATCTGTTTGTTTGTTTGTCTGCAATATAATTCAAAAGTTATGGACGGATTTTGATGAAATTTTCAGGAAATGTTGATACTGGCACAAGGAACAAATGATTACATTTTGGTGGTGACGGGGTGGGGGTGGGGGCACTGATCTGCCTTGGTAGAGGTCTGCGCTCTCCAAGTGCTTTTCAAGTGTTCGTTAATACAACCAATTATTGAACATTTTAGATAATCGGCTCAAAGTTTGGACATATTTTCAGTATGAACTACAACCGCCGCTGCTGACAAACAATTATGGTGTACTCGGAGAAATGTTTGTTGGAAGTCTTTTTTTTTAAGTTTATTCATAGAATTTTTCAACATTCATAGAACTTTTCATTTAACAAATATAACATTTATAGATTGACACCGGACATCAGAAACAAACAAAATCCAAGGAGAAAAAAAAAAGGCAATACAAACAAAACACGCATAAAAGACAGCCAAGACAGGGCAGTCTGGTACATCTAAGGAAAGGGCTAGTTTTGAAAAAGTCTGGAATTTTTATTTGGATAAACAGCAATCCCCCTGCTTTGGGTGGTGTTTGGTCCACGGGCCGCATGTTTGCCACCCGTGCTGTACGCTAATGTGATGGTAACTGCATTAAAAATGTTGTTTGCGGTTAATTTGCTGGAATGCATGGTTTGTAAATCACAAAAATGCAAGACAGCACTTCCTATATCTGAGCAGAAGTACATTTTAAGACTGTAGCTACATTTATCCTTTTTATAGTAGGGCGATAACTGCTGTCTTCCTCATCCCTACCGTGCATCTGTCACTTATCCACAGAGGCATCGAGGTTGTTCCTCTCGAGTCTCATCGTCGTCGAACGCTTCCCTAACCCCACCTCACATCTTCACTCTCTCAGCTGGTGCGAAGAAACACCACTGAACCCCTAAGTCCCCTTTGCATCCTAAATGGGCTAATTTCTCTGCTGATCTGGGATTTAGGAGTGTTCGAGTTTACTGATGGAGCTGACACAGATCAAGACATTTCCCTGTTCGTAGATTAAGTTCTACTACCGGTTGGATCAAGCACGAGTCGTCTTTGTCAGTAGTGATACAGACTTTTTTTTTTTTTTTCTTTTTTTTATTTTCAAATTGTACATTTACACAAACATGTACCCATACACAGGGAACCACATAGACACAACATATACAAACAAACCATACAACAAACCTACCAAACCCCCCAAAAAAGAAGAAAAAAGCAACAAGATAAATAACGTTAGTAGTTAGTAAGTTGAGGAATAATATTATTAAAATTACACAAAATTATCTTACGTTTTTTAATTTAAATTTCAGTTTTTCAGGGTTTTTTTTTTGGATAGTTTATAAAAGTAAGTATTTTAATTTTAATAGTAATTTAATGTTTTTTTGTTTTTTGTTTTTTTTACACTAAAACAAAGACAGAAATTTGGAGGTGCATTATTTATAGGTCATTATGTTATTATTTTTCTGGTCCGGCCCACTGCAGATCAAATTTAGCTGAATATGGCCCCTGAACTAAAATGAGTTTGACACCCCTGTCTTAAGACATTTCAGGTTGTTCATAGTTGTTCAGTTTTTTCACATTTTTTGTAAAAGGCTAGTCTGTAAATGTTAACATTTTTGTGTAATTTTACTTTTTTTTTTTCTTTTTTTACACTAAAACAAAGAGAAAAAAATGTAGTTTTCATTATTTATAGTTTATTATGATAGTATTTTACTGGTCTGACCCACTTTAGATGGAACTGAACTACATTTATTTTGACATCCTTGATTGTTAATATCTTCAGTGTAATTTTTGTATTTCACTAATTCATCCCGCGGGCTGGATTGGACCCTTTGGTGGGCCAGATTGGACCCCGGCCGCATGTTTGACACCCCTGTGCTAAGCCATAGACTTTCACAAATTGTTAAATTTAACTCAGTTTCCCATTCTTCTTTTAAAACTGAGGAAAATGAATTTTGAATATTTAGAAATTTATTATATAGAGTTGAAATGATTCCCTGGGATTTAGGAGTGTTCAAGTTTACTGATGGAGCTGACACAGATCAAGACATTTCCCTGTTCGTAGATTAAGTTCTACTACCGGTTGGATCAAGTACGAGTTGTCTCTTTGTCAGTAGTGATGCAGTCTTTTTTTTTTTTTTTCTTTTTTTATTATTTCAAATTGTACATTTACACAAACATGTACCCATACACAGGGAACCACATAGACACAACATATACAAACAAACCATACAACAAACCTACCAAACCCCCCAAAAAAGAAGAAAAAAGCAACAAGATAATAACGTTATCAGCTCCTCTTTCCAATACTCAGGGCTGAGTCAATACAATGCAAACCAACAACACATTTCTCCGTGAAAAGGACATAGGAGACAGCAGGACACTCTTGTTGACTGTAGAGAAAACAGGATTCCATTGTTGATAAAACAAATTAATTTGTCCACAAACAGAAAACTTCATCTTTTCCAACTTTAAAAAGAAAAGTAAATCATGCAGTCATTTGTTTTAGTGCAAAAAATAACATTAAATTATGAAAGTATTTACATTTACAAACTATCCTGAAACAATTAAATGTGAATAACCTGAACAAATAGGAACAACCTGAAATATCTAAAGAAAATTCAGCACAATTTTAACATTTTTTCTGCCTGTTCCTCAGTGTTTAGTGTCTTTATAGATCTAATCCTTAATGCACCTGGAGAAATGATAAGTTGAGGAATAATATTATTAAAATTGCACAAAATTATCTTATGTTTTTTTAATTTAAATTTCAGTTTTTTCAGGTTTTTTTTTTTTTTTTTTTTTTTGATAGTTTATAAAAGTAAGTATTTTAATAATTTAATTTTTTTTTGTTTTTTGTTTTTTTTACACTAAAACAAAGACAGAAATTTGGAGTTGTCATTATTTATACGTTATTATGTTATTATTTTCTGGTCCGGCCCACTGCATATCAAATTTAGCTGAATATGGCCCCTGAACTAAAATGAGTTTGACACCTCTGTCTTAAGACATTTCAGGTTGTTCACATTTTTTTTTGTAAAAGGCTAGTCTGTAAATGTTAACATTTTTGTGTAATTTTACTTTTTTTTTTTTACACTAAAACAAAGAGAAAAAAATGTAGTTTTCATTATTTATAGTTTATTACCTCCGCCAAGGAGGTTATGTTTTTGCCAGGGTTTGTTTGTTTGTTTGTCTGTCCGTTAGTGTGCAACATAACTCAAAAAGTTATGGACAGATTTGGATGAAATTTTCAGGGTTTGTTGGAAATGGGATAAGGAAGAAATGATTAAATTTTGGTGGTGATCGGGGGTGGGGTTTGGTACTGATCAGCCTTGGCGGAGGTCTGCGCTCTCCGAGTGCTTCTAGTTATGATAGTATTTTACTGGTCTGACCCACTTTAGATGGAACTGAACTAAATTTATTTTGACATCCTTGATTGTTAATATCTTCAGTGTAATTTTTGTATTTCACTAATTCATCCCGCGGGCCGGATTGGACCCTTTGGTGGGCCAGATTGGACCCCGGGCCACATGTTTGACACCCCTGTGCTAAGCCATAGACTTTCACAAATTGTTAAATTTAACTCAGTTTCCCATTCTTCTTTTAAAACTGAGGAAAATGAATTTGAATATTTAGAAATTTATTATATAGAGTTGAAATGATTCCCTGGGATTTAGGAGTGTTCGAGTTTACTGATGGAGCTGACACAGATCAAGACATTTCCCTGTTCGTAGATTAAGTTCTACTACCGGTTGGATCAAGTACGAGTTGTCACTTTATCAGTAGTGATGCAATCTTAAGCATTTCACTCAATGAATCTCCGACAGATGTGTGATCTACAGTTAGATATCTTTGTAGGATAAATAGAAGAGGTAGTAGTCTTAGAAATAGTATGATCTTTTCTTGGGAATTTCTGTAAAATTGACGACGAACAGGGATAACATCGTACCAGATAGGCCTAAAAAACCAAGAATCCTGAAGCTGGAGATTGAAGCGTGCTTTAGTAATCTCCTATAATCCTTTTTGTTCACCCAGGAGATTGTCCTCCTTTAGAAGTTTCCAGCCAGACAAAGAGGTGGATAGTGTGATGGTATCAACTCTAATAGACTGGGGAGGTTGAGGAAAAGGCTAACCACCTCACTGTGTCAAACGGCGCCAGGTTCAGGGAAGTCAGCTCTTTCTCAATTATTTTCTAAATTAACTGACGAGCTCCGTAGAGATTTTAGCAGAGACTGTCTGAGGTATTACAGCTCAGAAATGGTCAGGTAAGAGAGTTCACAGGTGTGACCCCCTCATGTCAAACTAGGTGACATTCCTCTCAGGTACTCGCCGTTTCCGAAGAATACCCGTGTGGCCTTTTTGGTATTGTTAAAGAATTTCATTTAGGAATGAAAGGAACTCGGTGATGTTCCGGCTCAGATGTGAATGCACACTCTTAACCCTCCGGTATCCCGTCCAGCAAGGCCCTTACTAAGCACCAAGTGTGCCTTTTTCGCACACTTGTGGAATAATGTCAAAAAATTTTTCCTACAGTTTGTTTTTAATTCTTTTACACTTTTTTCTATTTCATCAACTTGAGCTGTAAATAAAAATACCAAATACTCAATAATTGTCACATTTTTTAACCCTTTAAATGCCGTGTTTGTAATGTAAACAAACCATTTTTTTGGATGCAAAAAACACAAAAAATGTATTTTTTTTCAATATACTACAGAAAAAGTGGATCACATATTATTTGATTTTTTCATCCTGGCATATGTCAGTGATTAACTCCAACATTGGTTAATTTGCATTATTATTTTTGGCGCTAGGTCAAATGTTCAAAAATACTAGCATCTGTCACCAAGTGTGCCAAAAATGCACACCTATAATCAAACTATTAAATATTATATATTGATTTATTTTTCTGCTGTAATTGGATTTTATTTTTGTAAATCAAGGTCAGCCCTAATCATACATCAAATAATCATTCATTTTAGATTTTTTTTTAACCTTTTAAACGATCTGTTTTCATCATGATGTCACAACATTTTTTGATGCAAAAAACACACAATATGTTTTTGGGTTTTTTGTTTTTTTTTTCAAAGTATTACAAAAAAAATTGGTTTACATATTATTTGATTTTTGCTGCCTGGCATATGTCAATGATTAACTCCAACACCAGTTAATTTGCATTATTATTTTTGGCACTAGATCAAATGTTAAAAAATACTAGCATCTGTCACCAAGTGTGCCAAAAATGCACATCTATAAATTAAACTATTAATATTAAATATTATATATTGATTAATTTTTCTGCTGTAATTTGATTTTATTTTTGTAAATGAAGGTCAGCCCTAATCATACATATCAAATAATCATTCATTTTAGATTTTTTTAACCTTTTAAATCATCTCTTTTCATCATGATGTCACTATATTTTTTGATGCAAAAAACACAAAATATGTTTGTTTGTTTTTTTTCAAAATATTAAAAAAAAATTGGATTACATATTATTTGATTTTTCATCCTGGCATATGTCAGTGATTAACTCCAACATGGTTAAGTTGCATTATTATTTTTGGCGCTAGGTCAAATGTTCAAAAATACTAGCATCTGTCACCAAGTGTGCCAAAAATGCACATCTATAAATTAAACTATTAAATATTAAATATTATATATGATTAATTTTTCTGCTGTAATTTGATTTTATTTTTGTAAATGAAGGTCAGCCCTAATCATACATATCAAATAATCATTCATTTTAGATTTTTTAACCTTTTAAATCATCTCTTTTCATCATGATGTCACTATATTTTTTGATGCAAAAAACACAAAATATGTTTGTTTGTTTTTTTTCAAAATATTACAAAAAAATTGGATTACATATTATTTGATTTTTCATCCTGGCATATGTCAGTGATTAACTCCAACATTGGTTAAGTTGCATTATTATTTTTGGCGCTAGGTCAAATGTTCAAAAATACTAGCATCTGTCACCAAGTGTGCCAAAAATGCACACCTATAAATCAAAGTATTAAATATTATATTTGATTTATTTTTCTGCTCTAATTTGATTTTATTTTTGTAAATGAAGGTCAGCCCTAATAATCATATCAAATAATCATTCATTTTAGATTTTTTTTAACCTTTAAACGATCTCTTTTCATCATGATGTCACTATATTTTTTGATGCAAAAAACACAAAATACATTTTTGTTTTTTCAAAATATTACAAAAAAATTGGATCGCATATTATTTGATTTTTGCAGCCTGGCATATGTCAATGATTAACAGCAACATGAACAACATTAATACATTAATTTAGACCCTCCTCTCTCAAATGAAGCCCAGATATCAGTAAAAGCAGGATTTATGCTTTAATGGCTTTCGGATCAAAAACAGTGGTTATAATGGAAGAAATAGTGCGTTTTAGGCACACTTGGGAGACAGATGCTAGTCTTGTAATTTTCTTTTGTTTACAATGTGCACATTTTAGTTGGTGGCCAGAATTTTAAAGATCATGCACAAATGAATAACTTTTGAATTTTAACCTTATTTAAATTGTGAAAAATAATATGAAGTTTTTTAACACGAAGTGCAAAGTGTGCCTAAAAAGCGCACCCGGATACCGGAGGGATAATAGCATTTTGTTTTTGTATGGTCAAGAAAAAGAAGGGATTGACAGTCCATCATCCTCACAGTTCTGGATTTCCCCAGGCCGTAAAAGGAAAACCTCATATTTTTTACTGTGTGCTCATACTTCCTAAACACCCTGCAGTGAAATATTGCTCAGGAGCGATGCGCCTTCATGAGTAAAGGGGTAATAAGAGACTTAAAGGTCAGATCGTCTGTCTTAGTGGGGTTTTAATGGAAAGTGTGGCCACTTGCCAAGGTCTGTGTGTCTCAAGGACCCTAGGTTAAGTAATGCTAAGGCTCCAGTTAATAACAAAACACTTCCAATAAAGGCTGCATCATTACAGAAAAGTGGCTGCAAGCACTTTGATTCCTTTTGAAACCAACAAAAGTAGCAAATCCATGCTGAGACCTTGCCTTTGAAGAGAAAGGTACAAGAAAAAAAAAAAAAAAAATCCTATGCTTTAGTTCTGATTCCTAACAATGTTTTGTTGAATAGACTTATTTTATGGAAGTAAATCTGTCATTAGATTTTGAATTATAAAAGATGTTGAATTTGTAGCACAGAATTTTTTTTGCACTGAAATTAAGTATCTGATTTTTTTGCACTGAAATTAAGTATCTGATTTTTTTGCACTGAAATTAAGTATCTGATTTTTTTTTTTTTTTGCACTGAAATTAAGTATCGGAATTTTTTTTTTGGACTGAAATTAAGTATCTGATTTTTTTTAATTTTTTTGCGCTGAAATTAAGTATCAGAATTTTGTTTTGGACTGAAATTAAGTATCTGATTTTTTTTTTTTTTTTTTTTTTTTTTGCGCTGAAATTAAGTATCTGATTTTTTTTTTTTGCACTGAAATTAAGTATCGGAATTTTTTTTTTTGACTGAAATTAAGTATCTGATTTTTTTTTTATTTTTTTGCGCTGAAATTAAGTATCAGAATTTTGTTTTGGACTGAAATTAAGTATTTGATTTTTTTTTTTTTTTTTTTTTTTTTTTTTTGCGCTGAAATTAAGTATTGGAATTTTGTTTTGGACTGAAATTAAGTATCTGATTTTTTTTTTTTTTTTTTTTTAACCTGTCAGATAACCATGGAACATCTAAACCAGGGGTGTCAAACATGCGGCCCGGGGGCCAAATGCGGTCCGCCAAAGGGTACAGTTGGGCCCCTGGGATGTTTTTGCCAAGTGCAAAATTCCACAGTCTTGAATTGAATTAAGCAAAAAATAAATAAAAAGTTAGCTTGAATTAAGGAAAAAAAATCTTGAATTAAGCCAAAATAAAATCTTCAATTAAGTAAAAAAAAAAAAAAAAATCTTCAATTAAGCCAAAAAAAAAAAAAAATCTCAAATTTAGCAAAAAATCTTGAATCAAGCTGAAAAAAATCTTCAATTAAGTAAAAAAAAAAAAAAATCTTGAATTAAAAAAAAAAAAACAACCTTCAATTAAGCTTAAAAAAATCCTCAATTAAGTAAAAAATCTTCAATTACATTAAAAAAATCTTGAATTAAGCCAAAAAAAAATCTTCAATTAAGTAAAAAAATCTTCAATTAAGCAGAAAAAAAAAACTTCAATTAAGCTAAAAAAAAAAAAATCTTCAGTTAAGTAAAAAAAAATCTTCAATTAAGAAAAAAAAAAAAAAATCTTGAATTAAGCAAAAAAAAAAAAAAAAAATCTTCAATGAAGTAAAAAATCTAGAATCAACAACTTACATTTTTTTCTTTGTTGTAGTGCAAAAAATAACATTAAATTATGAAAATATTGACATTTACAAACTAACACTAAAATGTGAATGACCTGAACAAATATGAACAACCTGACATGTCTAAAGAAATTCAGCACAATTTTAACAATTTTTCTGCCTGTTCCTCAGTGTTTAGTGTCTTTGTAGATCTGATCCATAATGCACATGGACAAATGAGAAGTTGACGAATAATATTGTTAAAATTGCACAAAATTTTCCTCACATTTTTAAATTTAAATTTCAGTTCTTTCATGTTTTTTTTTTTTTTTTTTGAAAGTTTATAAAAGTAAGTATTTTCATAATTTAATTTTTTTTTTTTTTTTTTTAACACTAAAACAAGACAAAAATTTGGAGTTGTCATTATTTATAGGTTATTATGTTATTATTTTTCTGGTCCGGCCCACTGCAGAATTTAGCTGAATAAGGCCCCTGAACTAAAATGACTTTGACACCTGTGGTCTAAAGGCTGAAAATATAAAATTCAAACTCCTTGACAAGCAATGCAACTACAAAAAAGTGCATTTGTTTTATTTCACCTCTCTGAACATGAAGGTATTATTTCTGGTCTGCCTGGTCAAGACATATGGGCCACTAGATAAATATAAACCAGAGAATCAATAGTGTTTAGAGTTTATTCTGACGTGTGGTTACAGTGTTGAAAATTAGATTCTTTTCTCATTTATAGAAACATCAACATCCTGTCAAGACTAGACTTATAAATGTTATGTTTTTCCGAAAGTCTGTCAATTCGAATTGCAATTTAAAGTAAAACACAGACAAGGTTGGACAGTCCTGTTCAGTTCTGCCAGAAATCTAAAATAATACTTAAAATATCCCTTCCCAGATAGAATACAGGGTATGTTTCAATAATCCTTTTTGTTGATTCTGTGCTAATGAGCCCAGGTTAGCAGACAGCCTGGATGACTTTATCCAGGCTCAGTGTGACAGACGACGTGTAACCTAAGATCCTCTGGATCTTAATACTGTTGCCTGTCTTGACCCACTTTTAATGATTATTCTGCCTGCAGCGAGTGGATTAGTCCTGTCTATAGAGTCCTGAAGAAAGAAGCGGGGAAATGAGCTATTGTACAAGATAGGCACTACTGCCTCATTTGTGAAATTAGGAAATCGTAAAACGGCATTAATTTAATGTTGAATGTTACTTAAGATTATATTTCTAAAACTTTTATTCCAGGAAGACATAAAGTGGAAAATAACTGTTGATTCCATGGAAAAAATGCCTGCCTGGTCCACCATTAAACCAAAATGACCTTCACATGTGCATTTGAACCCTTAGGGGTCTGAGCCTATTTTGGCCGTTTTTGAGTACTTTTGATTTTGCCTTTATATATTATACAAAGAAAAGTTTACTATACCCATGTTTGGTATCTTTTTTTTTTCAGCACAACTTCATCTATCTCAGGGCTGTCAAACTCATTTTAGTTCAGGGGCCACATTCAGCTAAATTTGATCTGAAATGGGCCGAACCAGTAAAATAATAACATAATAATATATAATTAATGTCAACTCCAATTTTTTTCTTTTTCTCTGTTTAGAGCAAAAAAAAAAAAGTTAATTTACATTATGAACAGGTTTATATCTACAAACGATCCTTTCAAAAGATGTGAGTACAATGAACAAACTGAAAAAATAAGTGTAATTTTAACAATAATCTGCCTCAGTTTATCATTTACACATGTGTATTATAACGTACAGATCACAGTGGATCTACAAACACACAAAACATTTAATAACAGACAGAAAATTGTTAAAATTGTACTTACTTCTCTTAAGACATTTCTGGTTATTCGCATTTTTTTTTTTTTTTTTTTTGCAAAATTACAACTTTGTTTTAGTGTAAATACATGAAAATATTTACATTTACATGGAGAAACATTTGGAGTTGTCATTATTTCTATGTTATTATGAAAGTATTTGACTGGTCCTGCCCACTTGAGATTGAATTGGTCTGAATGTGGAACCTGAACTAAAAGGATTGTTAATATCTTCAGTGTAATTTTTGCATTTCACAAATTCATCCCAAGGGCCGGAATGGACCCTTTGGTGGGCCGGATTTAGCCCCTGGGCTGCATGTTTGACACCTGTGATCTATGTCATCTGTCTATTATTTTTTCACTTTAACCTACTATATCAACGCAAAAGGCCAAAAAACACACAAAAAATCTAAAATCCGATTTGAAAAATTTATAGAATTTATTGCATAAATAATACAAAGATGCTTAATGAATTTTCAAAGACTTTAAAAGTGAATATTGGTTCCAAATCTTAGGTATATGAAATTGAAATTCTAATAAATTAAAACTGTACTCAAATATTTGACATAAAAGCCTATCTTTACATAGGTGTTTTCTCTGGTTTTCGCACCCCCCCCAGTCTCCTTCCACATCCAGTTCAGGTGGGGGTCATCCTCACCCTTATCTGTAATGCTAATGCAGTCTGTGGATTAGAATACGCAGATTCGGCTAGTTTTTTGCATTTTGAAAAAGGACAAAAAATGACAAAGATATGGTCAGAAATATAACCCCCCTCCCCACCACCACCACCACACTCATTTTCATACTTTCACTCACATTTGTTTGCTCCGGTTTCAAACCCTCATATCTCTGCTTGTATTTGCTCTATCAACATCAAATAAAAAGTGAGAGAGCGTTTCAAGTCCACACTTTCAGATGCAATTGTCCCCAGTCCACAGTCACAGGGCCGTGACCGTGGACCCCTAAGGGTTAGTTTTATTTATTTATTTATTTATTTATTTAATAGGGACAGTGCATATTAATGAACATCTACAACAATTGCAGCTGTAAATATGCCAGATTGTAGCAGCAGTGCTAATTTCCATCTGTAGTCCCTAGGCAGGTGACAAGAAAGACAACTGACAAAAAGGCAAAATATTGTAAAAGACATTATAAAAAAAACGGTACAAAGAAATGCAAAACATCCTAAAAACACACAGGACAACATAGTGAGGATGATCTACTGATGGTCACAGGCTTGGTTTTCCTTCATCCAATGTTTAAGTTGTGATTTGAAGGAGGCATATGATTGTGAGTCTCTTTGTTGAGCGGTAAACTGTTCCAATATTCAGTCCCAGTGACTGAAAGTGCAGTTTGTCCAAAAGTAGTGCGCCTGTGTGGCACCTCACAGTCTCCTCGAGCTGTGGCCCTGGTGACCATCCCACTGACAGAGCGGGATTTGATAAAATCTGTCAAGGGAGGAGGGGCGAATCCATGCAAGACTTTAAATATCAAGCAAGCATTTTTAAAATTCACAAAATTATTAAAATTAAGAAATTTATATTTATCTAAAACAATGCAATGGTGAAAATTAAGTGGGTTTTTTTTTTTATCAAATATTTTTATGGCTTTTTAAAAAGTGATTCTAAAGGTTTGAGTGATGTGCCAGCAGCAAGTGACCAGGACGTTATGCAGTATTCAATATGAGAGAAAATCATGGAGTGTAAAAACATCTTAGCAGCATGTAGGGTCAAGAAGGGTCTGACTTGTTTAAAATTTTGTACAAGAACTGCTTAATGTGTCAGTAACCCAACAATTAACAGCCAAATATATACAGCAACTAACATTTTGTAGTGGCTAAGGATAAAAACAGCTAATTACCAATGATAATCTAATACACCTGTTGATCTACAAGAAAACTGTAGGTTGGCACTTCTCTAGCATTTGCTCAAATTTGGTTCATTTGGCTCAAACTTAACCCATAAAGACCCGGTGTTAATTTTTGTGTCAATTCCTGATTGATTTTTTCTCTCTATTTCACCTTTCTTAAGCCTTTATTGGACAAGTGACTATTTTTGGTCATTTCCACATAAATAAAGTTCAAAGGGATTATGTGGATGTTGACAAGTGTCTGTACAGGGGTTGGACAAATAATGGAAACACCTAAAAAAATCAACAAATATAATTTAATATGGTGTAGGTCCGCCTTTTGCGGCAATTACAGCCTCAATTCTCCGAGGTATTGATTCATACAACTTGTGAATTGTTTCCAAAGGAATTTTAAGCCATTCTTCAGTTAGAATACCCTCCAATTCTTTTAGAGACGATGGCGGTGGAAATCGACGTCTTACTTGAATCTCTAAAACTGACCATAAATGCTCAATAATGTTGAGGTCTGGGGACTGTGCCGGCCATACGAGATGCTCAACTTCATTAGAATGTTCCTCCTGCCATTCTTTAACAATTCTAGCTGTATGGATTGGGTCATTATCATCTTGAGGTGAAGGTGTTTCCATTATTTTGTCCAACCCCTGTATGTTGTTGTAATGTTCTAAAATACATGTTGGTGTCACATTACATACGGTTTTTAAAACATTTTTTTGATATTTCCTTTTTTTTTTGCCACTTACTGGTAAGGAACCAAATATGGTAACTCCATTGACCTTGATTTTCTACATAATGATGAAAAATTTGTAAAATTTCTCAAAGGTAATAAATTCTTGTTATGTCCACCAATAACACACTATGGGTGACATTTTGAATTTCACAGTTTTTCTATGAGTGAACTATAAAGGGTTAAGTGATGTATCATCACTGATTACAATACTCTCCTCTGTATTTTGGAAATTTTAAACATGACATGTCAATGCAAACCCTTTTTACTAAAAGAAATATTATTGCTATAAATTGCTAACAGATTGAGTTTGTGGTGAAAATGATAATTTCCTGGGAATATATTGTCTTCTATGATTTTTATGTGTGCACAGTAGATAATTACGACACAATTTAAAGTTTTTTTGATGTTCTCTAACAAAATACTTCCTGTCTGTATTTCAGAGATTTTCCCCTGGCCTCGCAGCTATAGAAAAATATGTCAATTAAGTGTAATAATGTTTGATACAGATACAAGAGTGTGTTTTTAACACTTCTAGTAATGCTAATTGTCCTTTTTGCTGCCAAGGCCAAGCAAACATTAAGCACATCAGCAGTGTTTGTAAAAAGGGTAATTGCATTTAATTGATTCACCTGCTTCTGTAAGTGGAATGACCAATAAGAGACAAACAGTTGTTTTTATATTCAGTTATTGATATCTTTGTGAAAAAAAGTGGATTTTTCTTCAATTTTCTGTTTTGGATATAATAACCCTCAACTTTAGTCTGAGCTTTGATAATATCTACATGATCAGTGAATTAAATTATGTAAAATATTTGATTTTGACTGAAAAAATGCAAAATACAGAGGATAATATTATAGTAAATGGTGATAAATCACTTAGGAAATGTTAAAAAGACAGAAAAAATCATTTGACAACTGCCACAAAAGTCACACTGGGTTTTATGGGTTCATTCATTGTCTCAAACCATCTTCAAAAATGTCACTCACAATGATTTCCACTCACATCAGGAGGTAAAAGTCCACTTCCCCTTGCGTCCGTTGCTTTCTCATTTCCTGGCGGGTCTCCTGGCCGGCTGTTGTGTATTATGGCAGGGTTCACAAGTTCATGAGTACACAGGTTTAGTGGTTGCCAGAGGGTCTTGGCTCTGGGGAAAAGTGAGATTACAATGAAAACCGATGTAACTAGTAGAACATATTGAATCATGCTCCATGCTGTGATGCAGTTTGAGAAGCTGAAATGGCCAATTAAACCTCCAGCACAGATAGACGAGCACACAAGCTAAATTGATAAGCAGACATGTTAAGACGGCACACAAAACACACCCACGCCGCCAAGGAAACGCCAAAGACGTGCCTCCTATTTGGTCCAATCAGTCAGACAGAAGCATCCCAGGCAGATTCTGTGTTCTTTTTTTTTTTTTTTGGCGTTAACATATTTCTATCTATCTATCTATCTATCTATCTATCTATCTATCTATCTATCTATCTATCTAATCTATCTATCTATCTATCTATCTATCTATCTATCTATATCTATCTATCTATCTATCTATCTATCTCTATCTATCTATCTATCTATCTATCTACTATATCTATCTATCTATTCATTGTTTTGTTCTATTTGTTCATTGTGCTACATCTGTTTATTTTTGTTCATTTCTTGCCCATTTTGCTCAGTTTTTATTCATTTTACTTCATTTTTCATTGATTCTGTTGCTTATATTTGTCCATTTTGTGGTTTTTTTTACTTATTTTGATGCCTACTTTCATTGTTGTTCATTTTTGTCTCATTTTTGTTCATTTCTCATTGATTGTTTTGCATTTTTGTCCATTTTGTTCCTTTTTGTTCATGTTTACTTGTTTGTGTGCTTATATTCATCATTTATATTCATTTCGTTTCTATCTATCTATCTCTATCTATCTATCTATCTATCTATCTATCTATCTATCTATCTATCTATCTATCTATCTATCTATCTGACTTTCATCATTTTGTTCTTTTTGTTCATTGTGCTAAGTATTTATATTATTTTTGTTCATTTTCTTGGCCATTTTGGTCAGTTTTTATTCATTTTACCTCATTTTTGTTAATTTTTCATAGATTTTTTTTTTTTTTTGTCCATTTTGTTCCTTATTTTGTCTATCATCTATCTATCCCTCTAAACTGATAAGCAGACATGTTAAGACGATGCACAAAACACCCACGCGGCCAAGGAAATTCGAAAGACATGCCTCCTATTTGGTCCAATCAATCAGACAGAAGCATCACAGGCAGATTCTGTTTTTTTTTTTTTTTGGCTTGTTAACATGTAGTGTGCTGTAGAGGTGCAGTCATATATCACTGAGTTAGCATTGTGAAAGTTCATGGCTGTGTTTGCTGTGTTATTGTAGTAATAAACATGATTGAGTGGGTGCCTTATAAAGTTGCATTCTGGCCCGATCCAAGGTTGCATAGTCATTTTAAATATAATGAAAAGTGAGCGAAGGCTAACCTTGACAATGAGCGACCAGGAGAATCAAAGATGAGAGCAAGGGGGAGTTTTTATGTGTTTGTCTTTAAAGGAAAATGGGACTCGTCCAATAAATAAAAAGACATGTTTGTGGAGGAGAACATTTGTAACATTATGACGGTATGAATTGTGGGCTTTTTTATAGTTGCTATGAACCACAGGGTATCTGTCTTATTTAAAAAGAGACGTAAAAAGAATGTATAATTCAGCAGGTTAAAGGCTTGAGGTTTTTTTTTTTTTTTCTTTCAGGTTTGTTTGTTTCCACGTAGCCTCTTAAACCTGGCAACTGCTGTTCTGTCTGTGTTGCCATGGTAATGCTATGGGACACTTATAGAAATAATATTATACATCTATGTAACCAAAAGAACATCACTTAACCTTTTATTGGGCACTCATTCCCTGGTCATGGAACACTGGACCAGCTATATACTTGTCATCGGGTGCTTGAGGGTTCATGGGAGTTCGCCCAGCTGGTCCACATGTGTTTTGTGGATTTGGAGAAGGCGTTCGACCGTGTCCCTCGTGGTATCCTGTGGGGGGTGCTTTGGGAGTATGGGGTCCGGGGCCCTCTGCTAAGGGCAGTCCAGTCCTTGTATGACCGAAGCAGGAACCTGGCTCACATTGCCGGCAGTAAGTCAGACCTGTTCCAGGTGCATGTTGGACTCCGGCAGGGCTGCCCTTTGTCACCGGTTCTGTTCATAATTGTTATGGACAGAATTTCTAGGTGCAGCCAGGGGCCAGAGGGGGTCCGGTTTGGGGACCACAGGATTTTGTCTCTGCTTTTTGCAGATGACGTTGTCCTGTTGGCCTCATTGAACCTGGACCTTCAGTGTGCCCTTGGGCGGTTTGCAGCCAAGTGTGAAGTAAGCGGGATGAGGATCAGCACCTCCAAATCCGAGGCCATAGTTCTCGACCGGAAAAAGGTGGTCTGCCCTCTCCGGGTCTGTGGGGAGTCTTTGCCCCAAGTGGAGGAGTTCAAGTATCTTAGAGTCTTGTTCACGAGTGAGGGAAGGATGGAGCGTGAGATTGACAGACGGATCGGTGCAGCGTCTGCAGTGATGCGGTCACTGTACGGTCGGTCAGTTGTGGTGAAGAAGGAGCTGAGCCGAGAGGTGAAGCTCTCAATTTACTGGTCAATCTATGTTCCTACCCTCACCTATGGTCATGAGCTTTGGGTCATCACTTAAAGGACAAGATCCTGGATACAAGCGGTCGAAATGAGTTTCCTCTGCAGGGTGGCTGGGCGCACCCTTAGGGATAGGGTGAGGAGCTTAGTCACCAGGGAGGAGCTTGGAGTAGAGCCGCTGCTCCTCCACATTGAGAGGGGTCAGCTGAGGTGGCTCAGGCATCTGTTTCGGATGCCTCCTGGACGCCTCCCCCGGAAGAGCTGGAGGAGGTGTCTGGGGAGAGGGAAGACTGGGCATCCCTGCTTAGACTGTTACCCACGCGACCTGGCCCCGGATGAAGCGGAAGATAATGATGGATGGAATAATGCTATGCTAGGCTATGCTATGTTCTGTATTGCAATGAAATGATTCTGAATGGAAACAAATGGACCGTGGCTTGACACTCACATGTATGTTTTTTTTTTCCATTGATGCAGGAATTATCAGGACTGCCTTAGCTAACATGGACCGGGAAGCCAGAGAACACTACACTGTTGTTATTCAAGCCAAAGACATGGCAGGCCAGGTCGGAGGCCTCTCTGGCTCCACCACCATCAACATCACCCTCACAGATGTCAACGACAACCCGCCTAAGTTCCCCCAAAGTATGTATACAACAGATAACACTTTAACCGACAAAATGAAATCAGTGTTGCTTCATGTATCCCTTCATGACTTAATCATGAGGATAATTTAGTTTTACCAAGTGACTATTTCTTACCTTCTACTGAATATTTTAGCTTGTGTTACATTAATCTGACAAACTGACTGAAAATGCACTAAGCTATTCTTAGCATGGTTTTGCCTTGAGCAGAAGACCTCTACTCTGCCTGCAGCAGCACCGTTACCTGAAGAGCATTTAATGTGAAGAGTTCTGTGTTTTAATAGTGGAAATGTAATCATCCTTAAAAAAAAAAAAAAAAAGTCTTAGTATTATAGGTCTCAGCTGTGTAATTTTATTTTTTTTCTTACTTTTCCTCAAGTGATAGACCATCTGTAAATTAGTATTCGCAGCAATTTTTTAATGATCACATTTTCATGCACAAATTGTTTAATCATAAATCAAATCATGGATTATTGAGGTTTCCTTCACAGAAATTCCACATTCCTCTCAGTAAAGTGCGTCATTATTGCACCATTCTATCTGAATTTTCTTAAATTACCAAAAAATTAGCCGAGCATTCGTCAAAACCATCTGTTTTGCTTTCAAAAATTTCTCCATTTTAGTGATAAATTTAAGTAATAATAAAGTCGCAACTCTTTGTCTTTGAAGCTGCCTCATCAACCACAATCACCCTTCGGCTCTGAGTTTTTTTTTCATTTCTTGCTGCTGTGAAGAACTAATTCAAAACCATCAACATTTTCTGAATAATCATCTGCCTTCGGAGTTTGATATGCTCCACTGCAGTGCTATCACCCTTGGTTTTTGCATTTAATGTCAGTTGAAGCACTGCAGAGCATTTTTAATGACATTCCCTCAGGAACAAATGGTGACAGATTTGAACTGCTTAGCTAAGCCCTTTTAGAAGAACATTTAGACAATGATATGAGGGCAGATCAGCCTGTGTTTAAAGGAGATTTTTTTTTTTTTTTGGTGCTCTCTCTTGGGTCCCCCGCTCATTGTTCATCCGCAGAAAATTATGAGCTGTATGTCGTTGAATCAGCTCAAGTAGGAAAACCGGTGGGGAAGATCAAAGCCAACGACGAGGACCTCGGCATCAATGCAGACATCAAGTACAGCATCATTAACTCAGAGGGGGCCAACATGTTCTCCATATCCACCGACAGGGACACAAGGGAGGGAATCATCAGCCTCAAAAAGGTAAGGCTGCTAGAACTCTCTAACAAATTTGTAATTAGGATAGAGGCTAAATTGTACCAGCAAAGGCATGGGAGGAAATAGACTGCCAGCTGAGATTAACTCTTTATCGGGCAAGTGACTATTTTTGGTAATTTCCACATACATTACAAGACAGTACAGGGTGGGGAAGCAAAATTACAATGAACATTTAGTTGTTTTTCTCAGCAGGCACTACGTCAATTGTTTTGAAACCAAACATATATTGATGTCATAATCATACCTAACACTATTATCCATACCTTTTCAGAAACTTTTGCCCATATGAGTAATCAGGAAAGCAAACGTCAAAGAGTGTGTGATTTGCTGAATGCACTCGTCACACCAAAGGAGATTTCAAAAATAGTTGGAGTGTCCATAAAGACTGTTTATAATGGAAAGAAGAGAATGACTATGAGCAAAACTATTATGAGAAAGTCTGGAAGATATTAAAGAAGAATGGGAGAAGTTGTCACCCGAATATTTGAGGAACACTTGCGCAAGTTTCAGGAAGCGTGTGAAGGCAGTTATTGAGAAAGAAGGAGGACACAGAAAAAAACATTTTCTATTATGTCAATTTTCTTGTGGCAAATAAATTCTCATGACTTTCAATAAACTAATTGGTCATACACTGTCTTTCAATCCCTGCCTCAAAATATTGTAAATTTTGCTTCCCCACCCTATAACAGCAACAGTTACAGTGAGGGAACATTCTCAAGTCCGCAGAGTCTGTAAGGTCCACCTCTGCATGAACAGTGAGTGGACCTGGGGCTCATTTCTGCACTACTTTGTTAAATTGGGTTTCTGTAAATTGGCTTAGAGTCTGGTTTTGACCAACTCTATATATAAAGTGTCATGAGATAACTTTTTGTTGTGATCTGGCGCTATATAAATAAAATTTGACTGATTGAGTGATTTGATTGGTTTTCCCCTGTAAGTTGCTTTGGAAAAAAGCGTCTGCCAAATGCATAAACATAAACACATAAACATGAATTGTTAAGCCCAGCACAATGCAAAATGCATCTATTCAACGCATTTTGCGCCATCGCGTTTCTGGGCTCGCTCTTTGTTCATAAACAACTAGCGCAACGCAAAATGTGTTTGTGTGTTACTTCGTTAACCCCAACGTGACGCAAAATGCGCTATCCCGTTTCTGGGCTAGTTGGTTAAAAGTGTGCGCTCGCCCAGTTCCTCGCTAAAGGGCTGATTTTAACGCGGACCTCAGAGGTTTGCATTAGAAGGAGGATGTATTCTTGCAGCTTGTTGAGCCGCATTATGTAATAAATTCCCATTATGTAATAAAAGTTCAAAATGTAATAATAAGAATGTCACGTCATCTTGTAATAAAGCCGCATTATGTAATAAACTGATGCATTTTGTAATAACTACCTCAATGCATTATGTCGTAAATTTTTTTCACATTATGTAGTAAGTTATTACAATTTGAGAAGTTTATTACAAAATGCACTTGACACATTTTTATTTTCAGGAAAATGTAATGTGCTAAATTAATCTTTAAAGTGTGTGGTTAAAGTTCTGATTCCATTACCTGTAGCTCCTGTGACTAATTTCTTCTAAATTGCTCTGAAATTATATTAATTTGGATTGTTATTACATAATAAACCATATTATTACATTTTTTAAAAATAAAAATGTGTCATGTGGGAACACCCCTTGCTAGCAATTTTGCAAATAATTTTTCATGGTTGATTCTATCAAATGCCTTAGACGCATCAATAAAGCATAGAAACACTGATGACTTAAGGCTTGTGTACCTAGATACAATCTCTTCTAGCACTATTTCTATAAGTGCTGTATAAAGGGTTAACAAGGATGCGAATGATTAAAAAAACACAGTCTGTAAGTGTTTTATTAGGAACATCCTGCGTTTAGCTAATTAATTGATGTCCAAATGATGCTTTTTCCCCAACAGTCTTTGGATTACGAGAGAAAGAAGACCTACACCCTGCACATCGAGGGAACGAATACACACGTCGATCCTCGCTTTTCCTATCTCGGTTCTTTTAAAGACACTGCTACTCTAAAGATCTCAGTCGGTGATGTGGACGAGCCTCCTGTCTTTTCTATGGATTATTATATCATGGATGTTTATGAGAATTCGCCAGGCGGCACAGAAGTGGGCGCTGTAACAGCTCGAGATCCAGACAGCAATAACAGTCCAGTCAGGTAAGACATCTCATGCTTTAACACCTCTGTGTGCTTGTAGATGCCAATAGCAATGTGACATGTCCAAGTGTAATATTCACATCGCAGGAGCTGCCGTTTTTTTGATAAAGGTAAAGTCTATCATGGTCGTATGTCATTAGAACGGAGCTCTGTGGTGATACAAAGATGCATCACCCTACGAATTATTTACCCCTGATGTAAGAAAATGTGTTTGTTATAGACTGCAGAAATAGTCACATTATTTTATAATTTTTTTTTTATTGTTTTGAAGCATTCACACGTATAGGCAATTTAGAGTGAGCACTTAGCGTATTAAGGGGAGTTACATTGTGAAAGCGATCTGTAAAGAATAATTACAGAGGGTTTTTTCGAGGTTTTTTTTTTTTTTTTTTTTTTTTTTTTTTACAGTGTATGCACTGCCAAGCCAAATATTATTTCACCAATTTGATTTAACAAAGCAAATAGGTAAGAGCTTTCCATCAGGTAATTATAGCAAAGAATAATATGCACCAGCACCAGCTGCTTTATTTAACCCTAACTGATGTTGTAAGCAGCTTCTTATCTCTTAAACAACCATCTGTTTGTAGAGAGCATAAGATTCAAAGATTCAAAAAAATTTTGTTTGCCATTTGTGCATACATAGACACATAGGAACTTTTGTGCAGTCGTTCAGGGAGTCAGGCAAAAGATACTAAAAAACACATAGTTCTTTAAAAAAAAAAAAAAGTCCATTTACAGCTATAAACATATACACATATATAAAAGTGCATAAAAACCAATAAAAGTGCATAAAAATTGACCCAGGAGACAATAAAATAAAATGAAATAAATAAATACACCACATGGAGGTCGTCAGTGTACAACGAGCTCATATTATAAACATACACACCTACACACATGCATATGCATACATATACACATACATGTACACATACACACATACATTATATTGCACTATGTCCAGTTTATTTTGCGTTGGCCAGGATTGGACTTTTTCAAAGGGAAATCTGGTTTGATGAGTCCAGATTGACCCTGTTCCAGACTGAGAAGAGATTACCCATCATGCCTAGTGCCTACAGTATAAGCCTATGGGGCCAGTGTTCGGATCTGGGGTTGATTCAGTTGGTCAAGTCTAGGTCCAGCAATGTAGTGTGTCCAAAAAATGGACACATGTATTGAATGGCCAAGTAGGAACATCAGTGGATTTTTCTTTGCAGATGATACTGGCATATTCCAACATGACAAAACTAGAATTGAAAGTGTTTCAGAGTGTTTCAAAGAGTGTAAGGCTTCATTTTTACATTTGGATTGGCCTCCTTATAGACCAGACCTGAACTCCATTGAGAATATACATATGGGATGTGCAGGAGAAGACTACATATTGACCCGACTCTCATTTTATATAAGATCTTGGAGAAAAATGAATGCAATGCCAGGGTGAATGTATTTCAGCTAAAGGTCATCCTATGAAATATTGCATGCCTTTTTTTTCTTTTTTGACCAGTGTGTTTACCTGATGTAATGATGTTCACATTGGTAACAAACGAATGGAAGTATTCAATGGGAGTGGTATGTTTTAGGATGCCTACGCCTCCATTCACTGGGCACTGTAGGCCGATGAATTATTTGATGCAAATGCAAATGATGTGAATTGAGTTCTTGGTTTTTCATGGTCACCAAGTCGTCAGGGGTTGAACACCTGTGGGAGATTTTCGACTATTGTGGACTGGATGTTTGATGTATGTACCGTGCAATTTAGAGGATACGTAATCAGAATGGCAGAAAATATCTTAAGATGGAGCTAAAAATGTAACCCTACATCCTAGTGAGAAATGAATATGATATAGTTGTTGTCGCTGGAAAACTATAACAAGAAATTTAGTACGACCAACTCACAGTGTGACTGCTGTTACTACTTCTAATTCTACTGATGCAGAACTAAATGCATTGATCAACATAACACATACATTTATGCATGCAAAAATTACTAGTCCACAGTCTCCCTGTCCTCAACTTTCATTTTTTAAAATAAATGTCACTGTTGTAGCAGAATGACCTTTAACTTAGCTTTGCTGTTTGTAGCTATACTGCTGAAATTCACCGTTTTGTTAATGCTGTTAGACAGCGCTCTCTGCCACTATCATTAAACCACCAAATGAAAGAAATCACTTTTGGAATAATGGTGTTTCATCCCTCCAGTACAGTTTGGAAACTTGAATAAATTCTAAAGCCCATTGAAGCTGTTTTGGAGGTATGTACTGGTGCAAACTCCTTACTGAAATAATATTAAAGGTGCTGCTTTGCTACACAAAACCATTTTTTACTTGTATTTTTTGAAATATGTTAGGTCCAGGTGTTTGTGTTATGTAGTGAATTTGAAAATGAACCACTACCTCCTCTGTCTGCTATTGCCACTAAAAAGAAATAAGCAGAGAAATCACGTCAGTTAGAAAAGCTGGTCAGTGTGACGTGTTAAAGCCTGAGCTCATTACTATTTATGGCCACGCCCACAGAATTTGTCTAGCGCAGTGACAGTTTTAAAGGTCCCGTATTATGCTATTTTTCAGTCACGTCATATAGGTCTCAGAAGCCCAAAAACATAGTATTTAAGTTTTTCGCCCCAAAATCATCCTTTGTTCGGAGTTTCAGCGGTCAAAAAAGTCCCTCTCACCAGCCCTCCTCAGAACAGGCTGTTTCTGGGCCTGCTTCCGGGTATGCAAATGAACGCATCTGTCCACGCCCACTCCCCTCCCCTCTCTGGGAGAGGACGCGGCTTACGAATACACAAGTCACCTGTCTGAAATGCCCCTCTTCGTCTACTACACGTCTCAGACAGAACGTCTTTCCAAACACTGGCTTTCTTTGCTTGAGGCGTGATTGAGCCCCAACGGAAAACGGCGGTGTTGTGTCGGGTTCGTGGACCTGACACGGAAAGACGCCTGCCGCCACTAATGCAGGCAGCTGCTAACAAGCTTGATGCTAACTATACTGATGCCAACCACAAAAGGCCCGCGTTCAAAGTAGTTCTGTTGAATGTCTCTTATTATCAGCTCTTGCATGTTAACAGGGACGCAAACGTTAGCAGCAGTAACCGAGCTATGTTAGCTGCCATGCTAACGTTTGACGTACACATCAACAACCACCAGCTTATCCTTAATGTAGGGTTATGCAGTAAAGATACAAAAAAATGATAAGAACTTACATCTCCCACACTTGTACTTGGGTCACGAAGCGTTGGTACTGCGTCCTTCTTGATTCGGAGTCTTTGTGCTAAGCCGGAGCTGTATGGGCCCATGTTCGAAAAACACTCGTCCATGAAATGCCAGGAACACACATACAAGGTTTGGGAATGTTGTTTGGTACATGAGCATCACAGATATAATCCAGCCACTTTTTTCGGAGAGGCTCAGAAGTGGGGAGCAAAAATAAACTATCGTGTTGGTGTGTGCAGCCAACAACACCACAACTTGCGTGTCTCGCCTTCGCCATGTTTGTTGTCCAAGAGGTACTTTGCCAGGGTGGGGCTCGCTTTGCCAGGGTGAGGCTTACCTTTTCATGCAGGGTGGGGGCACAGTCAGGGGGAGGAATTAAATCTGCTTGTTGTCATAAGTGGACCCAACTCAAACTCGGCCGTTTGAGCAGGCATTTTCACAAAATGTGGTGTAGCAAGGCAGGGAGGAAACAGACAGTTTTCAAATTTGAACCTCATAATGAGGCTACTGCAACACACACTACTGTAAGAAAACTTTCACAAAGTGAGATTTGCATAATATGGGACCTTTAATATACAACAAGCTGGAGCGCCGTAAAGGAGGGGTAAACATGACAAATTTGTGAGGTCCAGCATTCCCGGCGGGCCCATAGAGAAGTGGAGGGGGCCCAGTGGAAACAGGGTAGAAGTTGGGAAAATTCCGTGCAAGGTCCGCCATACAAGAGAAGCATAGAAGCCAGGAGTCGGATGTTTAAAGCATGTTAAGTTTCACTTTCGGTCTGCCAGTTCCTCTACTACACAGGTGTCAAACATGCGGCCCGGGGGCCAAATCTGGCCCGCCAAAGGTTCCATTCTGGCCCGCATGATGAAAGTGCAAAAATGAACCTGAACAGTCCAGGTTGTCCAAATCATTTTGGTTCAGGTTCCACATACAGACCAATGTGATCTCCAGTAAAAATAACAACACAATAACCCATAAATAATGACAACGACAAATTTTCTTTGTGGAAAATTATGTGGAAAAAATTGACATGAAAAAAATAGTATTACACTGTGAAAATATTTACATTTACAAAACTGTTCTTTCACAATAAAATGCAAATAAATACATAAATAAAAACAAAGATGAACAACCCGAAATGTGCAATTTTAACAAAATTCTGCCTGTTGGTAAATGTTTGGTGCATTTATGGATCCACTGTGATCTCTTGTTTTGTTAATAATAAGAGATGTAGTATTGGAGAAATTGTTCAAATTTTAGTGCCAAACTCCAAAATTTTAACAATATTCTGCCTGTTACCAAATGTTTATGGAACATTGTGTGTAAATGTACATGTGTAAGTAATAAGTCGAGGTATAACATTGTTAAAATTGCACTAATTTTTCAAATGAAATTTCAGTTTTTTCAAGTTATTAGCATCTTTTTTGTAAAATGTAAATATTTTCATAATTTAATTGTTTGTTTGTTTTTTTTGTACTAAAACAAAAACAAAAACTTGGATTTGTCATTATTTATAAGTCATTAAGTCATTATTTTACTGGTCTGGCCCACTTGAGATCAAATTGGGCTAAATATGGCCCCTGAACCAAATGAGTTTGACACCGCTGCTCTACTTGTTGTGCAGGGTTGAAAAGCCAGGCTCTCATTGGCTAGCTGTTAGCCAATCAGTGTCAAGCAGATTAGCATGTTGAATATTCATGAGAACTGGCGCAACTCAAATTAAGTCTGTTGTACTGAATTCTACTCCCTGCCGAAAATTGCTCCCTCTTTCTAAGTCAACCATGAAAAGGACATAATTGTAGTTATGTTTTTTATCTGGTTAATATTAAGAATGTGCAAACTGTGAGGTATATAAAACTTTCTAAAGTTAAATCTTCGATACACAACATACAAAATATGTAACAATAAAAACAGATACACCCGTGGCTGGGGATGCACTTTTCGACAGGGAGCAGAATTCGGCACCAGGTACTGCCGAAAACTGCATCCCCCATCAAAGGAGTGAAATAACTTTAGTAGCTCACTTTTGGAGCTCTCTGGTGTGGCACGGGGAATTTGGTGCACATTGTCGTCTTTGAGTTGGACTTAGGAATGGGGAGCTTTTTTCGGCAGTTGCTGTGTGATGCAGTTTTCAGCAGGGTGTAGAATTGGCCCAACAGAGTCTCCTGCAGGCTTTCTATACCATGTTAGAATGGCTTGAAACTTGGTAACAAAGGCATTTTTTCCACAAAAATGTTAGAGTCCATGGTAGAACTTCAGACATTAGCACACAAGTAATGAAATACATGTGGCAGGGCAACTTTAACCCTCCGGTATCCAGGTGCGCTTTTTAGGCACACTTTCCACTTCTCGTTAAAAAAACTTCATATTATTTTCACAATTTAAATAAGGTTAGAATTTAAAAGTTGTTCATTTGTGCATGATCTTTAAAATTCTGGCCACCAACTAAAATGTGCACATTGTGAACAAAAGAAAATTACAAGACTAGCATCTGTCTGCCAAGTGTGCCTAAAACGCACTATTTCTTCCATTATAACCACTGTTTTTGATCCGTAAGCCATTAAGGCATAAATCCTGCTTTTACTGATATCTGGGCTTCATTTGAGAGGTGAGGGTCTAAATTAATTTATTAACGTTGTTAATGTTGCTGTTAATCATTGACATATGCCAGGCTGCAAAAATCAAATAATATGTAATCCAATTTTTATGTAGTATTTAAAAAACAACATATTTGTGTTTTTTTGCATCAAAAAATGTAGTGACATGAAGAAAAGAGTTCATTTAAAAGGTTAAAAAAAAATCTAAAATGAATGATTATTTGATATGTATGATTAGGGCTGACCTTGATTTACAAAAATAAAATCAAATTAGAGCAGAAAAATAAATCCATATATAATATTCAATAGTTTGATTTGGGTGTGCATTTTACGCACACTTGTTGACAGATGCTAGTATTTTTGAACATTTGACTTAGTGCCAGAAATAATAATGCAAATTAACCAGTGTTGGAGTTAATCATTGACATATGCCAGGATGAAAAATCTAATAATATGTGATCCACTTTTTCTGTAGTATATTGAAAAAAAATATTTTTTTGTGTTTTTTGCATCCAGTAAATGGTTGGTTTAAAATACAAACACGGCATTTAAAGGGTTAAAAAAGTGTAAAAGAATGAAAAACAAACTGTATGAAAATTTTTTTGACATTATTCCACAAGTGTGCCAAAAGGCGCACTTGGTGCTCAGTAAGGGCCTAGCTGGACGGGATACCGGAGGGTTAAAGACACTAATACCATCCATGTGCCAGCAAGATACCAAACAACTTCTGTAAAATGATTTGACTGTTGCAGAGAAAAGTTAGACTGTCTAGACATCAGGCGGACTCCCTTCATCTTAGCCCATTAATGTGAGATAGTCGTAAAGCTAAAACCGGTTAAATGTTATTGTAATTTTGATGCCTTGGTCGATGCAAACAGTGCTTGTCTGTTGTCAATAGCACCAAACACAGAGCAGCAAACTGCTTTTTAAAAATAGATTAAATTCCTGATGTTACATGTTCAATTTAAGCAGAAATATAGTAACAGAATCCAGCGTTTGGGGAGTTGGGGAAACTGATTATGCTGGATCATAATCCACCCATGAGACATAGTTGTTTACTCCGTTCAATTTTGCTCTTCTTTCTTTCCATTAGAGTAGTTTTACCACCCCTGTATCGAGGACTGTTGGGTCATTTTAATACATAGTTAACTTTTAAGGTCTGACTGGCAAACCAAAGCATGTACTGATCGAAAATATTCATTCCCTTTTCAACCACTAATCATGTCAATACAGGGAAATAATTTAGGTAAAACTCAGATTGTCAGTTTTTCTTTGGCATCAGATATTTTACATTTGGAAGCTCTGGAAATGCTGTTATTTTCTTTTACATTGAGACGCCAATAAAACCCATATAGTTTAGAGACCCATATAGAGATCACCACATAGTGCTTTATTGGTTGTATATACTGTATGTTGTATGGAAAGATGTATATTTGAATAGCTGTTGACTCTTTGGATACAGAGAGTCATCCTATAGTGATTGAGAAAATGCCATGAGTTTTACTGGAATTCCTAGAACTGAGTGCTAAAGGTGTGTCCAGAGCAATGGAAAAGCAACCACTGTTACTAATGAAACAAGAGTGCTTTATATTTGAATTAAATTTTAATATCTGGAAGAAAAAAAAAAACATATAGTTTGACAATGCCAGTGGTTGCAGACCCTTTTTTTACATTTAGTTAATGATATAGTTTGTGGAAAAGGTCACTTTTTCTTCAGCTTTCTCTGTTTTGATATAAAACCATTGCATTTCCTTTTAGCTTTTATCAACAAGTACACGATCAGTAAATTAAATACAGTAAAAACCTGATTTTCACAACAGGAATACAAGTAGCAGACAATAATACAATCAATGGTGATAAATAGAAGAAAAAAAAAAAAAAAGTTAGAAAAATCCGTTTTTAAATCATCCTAAACATAGTCTCATGGGAACACGAGTATATTTGTCTTTTCTGTTGAACAGTGGTTCTCAAACTTTTTACAGTGGAGTACCCCCTGGAATATACTTTTTTAAACAAGTACCCACAACTCTCTATTCAGCATTTTTGATTGAAAAAAATTTGGCAAAATTTGTTCCAGTGCCAAAGGTGTCTGTTTATGTTTTCAAACTTTGTAAACAAACAACAAAAGACTGTCAAAAGACTGGCTCTTTTATGTTTTTGCATTCTTTTGAAACACCAATGTTTTAATGACTAAATAGGCTACATGTGATGATTGACATTACATTTTAAAGGTGTTTAATTGGCGCGGCAGTAAATATTATCTTACCGTAAAAAAGAATAGTTAGTTCAAATGTGTGGCTAAATACATGACATGAGAGGTGACATTAGGCAAATGCTGGAATTTGACCAAAAAAAACATCACGGTACATTATGTGGACTAGTCTGTAGCCTAAAAATGAAGAAGAAAATAAAACATTTTCTTATGAAATAACATTTTATTCTCCTCAAAACAAGAACAATAAATGTGTGTAAACATACAGAAATAATTGCACTAAACACAACAGTGATTAATCACTGCATTACTGAAATACCTGAACTGTTGTGCAATTCTCAGAACAAGAACAGGACACTCCCTCTTTAAAAAAAAAAAAAAGAAAAAGAAAAAAATGAACAGCTCTTTACAAAGACTGTTCCCATCGTTCATTTCAAAGAGCCGTTCAAAAGATTCGATTCGTTTGTGATCGTCACATCGCTAAGACTGACACAAGGAATAAATGATAACATTTTGGTGGTGATGGGGGGGGGGGGGGGTCTGCCTTGGCGGAAGTCTGCGCTCTCCAAGTGCTTTTCTAGTTTCTAATGATGTAAATGGGTGTCAAACTTAACGTCTTTTAAAAGTCTTTCCAAACTCCTCCAGCGTACGATGGGTGTTGGTATAAATCTTTCTGATGGATGAAAGGATGCTCTGCACCTATCACATCGCCTTCTCAAAATCCAGAATATGCACGACTCACAGCGAAGTCTTTCATACTTTCAGATGATCAGATTGATGGTTATTTTTCCTGCAAGTCAAGTAAAGTAACCTGAGGCAATACAACTGCTTTGCGCATTTGTATGCGTTTTAAATACGTGCTTGTGTACTGTTGAAAAAAAAAAGAGAAGATTGATATTAGCCTAAGGCGGTGGACTAATCCTAGGTTTCACTGTGCACAGGTACCTCATTTTATGACATTACACTCAAGCAACTGTGTTCTGCTGGTATTAATGGGAATCTGTATCCTGGCTGTAAATGACGGAGCAGCTATAAACATAAAATCCCTCATGAGCTCAAGTGTTGCTGATACATGAATAAGATGCAATCTCCAGCTGATGTTACATGTTATAGGATCACAGGTTAAAGCTTCGATATAGGCTTTGCTACCCAGAGATTTTGTCAGCAGCAATAAGAGCCGAGATTTATGGGTACATCTGGTTTAAAGAGGTAAATACTGCAGCTGTTGATGAGTGATGTACAATCTAAAATGGTTGGAAAAAAAAAGGTAAAACAATATTCTTCTGATTCAAGTTGGAGGCTTAAGATTTTGTGAAAGGTTTAGAACAGGGGTGTCACTCATTTTAGTTCAGGGGCCACATTCACACCCCAGTGTGATCTCAAATGGGCCAGGCTAGTGAAATAATAACAGTGGAAAAAGTAAAATTATATTATGATAATGTTTATATCTACAAAGTGTCTTTAAAAATGTGAATAACATGAGCAACTTAAAATGTCTTAAGAATAAATAATAAGTGCAATTTTAACAATATTATGCCTCAGTTTGTCATTTACATGTATATTACAACTTACATTACAATTACAAATATACAAAACATTTAGAAACAGGTATAATTTGGTAAAATTGCACTTCCTTCGCTTAAGGCATTTCAGGTTCATATTTGTTCAGGTTATTCCCCCCCCCCCCCCAAAAAAAAAAAAAAAAAAAAAAAAAAAGGGGAGGCAAGGGCTATTGTTTTTAATTCAGTTTGGTTTGTTTGTTAACACTCTAGCAGCAAAACTATTGTTGAATTCATACCAAATTGGGTTTATAGATTGCCAGTGACCCAGAATATATCTGATTACGTTTTGGGAAAGTAGGCCAAAGTTGACCTTTACTAATGAATTTTTTAAATTTTTTCTATTCCCATTTACTTAAAATGGGCAAAATTTCAAATGTCTATAAAAACATCCATGTTATTTTCATTTACTTCAGACTTGGCACATATATAGAGAGAAGTGATATGCTGACATCAGTACATGCATAGACATGATGACATCAGCTGGATCGATGCCAAAATAAGATACGATACATGTGAGTTTGGGGTGGGGTTTGTTGTGCCTGGAACCACTTGTTTTTGGTTCGGTTTGTTTCTATGTTAGTTTGTTAACACTCTAGCAGCAAAACTATTGGTTGAATTCATACTAAATTTGGTTATAGATTGCCAGTGACCCAGAACAGACTTGATTACATTTTGGGAAAAGTAGGTCAAAGTTCACTTTTTTTTTTTTTTCTTTTTTTAATTTAAAATCTTTCTTCTTCTGCCATTACTTATAATGGGCAAAATTTCAAATGTCTATAAAACAACAATTTTGTTTCAATTTACTTCAGACTTGGCACATATATAGAGGGAAGTGATATGCTGATATCAGTACATGCATAGACATGATGACATCAACTGGATCAATGCCAAAATAAGCTACAATACGTGTGAGGGGCGGAGCTTGTTGTGCCTGGAGCCATTTGTTTTTGGTTTGGTTTGTTTCTATGTTAGTTTGTTAACACTCTAGCAGCAAAACTGTTGGTTGAATTCATACTAAATTTGGCTTATAGATTGCCAGTGACCCAGAACAGACTTGGTTACATTTTGGGAAAAATAGGTCAAAGTTCACTTTTTTTTTTTTTTTTAACAAAATTTTAAAATCTTTCCTCTTCTGCCATTTACTTCTAATGGGTGAAATTTCAAATGTCTATAAAACACAATTTTGTTTCAATTTACTTCAGACTTGGCACATATATAGAGGAAGTGATATGCTGACATCAGTACATGCATTGACAGGATGACATCAGCTGGATCGATGCCAAAATAAGCTACAATACATGTGAGTTTGGGGTGGGGTTTGTTGTACCTGGAACCGCTTGTTTTTGGTTTGGTTTGTTTCAGTGTTTGTTTGTTAACACTCTAGCAGCAAAACTATTGGTTGAATTCATATTAGATTTGGTTTATACTGTAGATTGTCAGTGACCCAGAACAGACGTGATTACATTTTGGGAAAAGTAGGTCAAAGTTCAATTATTATTATTTTTTTTTTTTTTACAAAATTTTAAAATCTTTCTTCTTCTGCCATTTACTTATAATGGGCGAAATTTCAAATGTCTATAAAACAACAATTTTGTTTCAATTTACTTCAGACTTGGCACAATATAGAGGGAAGTGATATGCTGACATCAGTACATGCATAGACATGATGACATCAGCTGGATCGATGCCAAAATAAGATACGATACATGTGAGTTTGCGGTGGGGTTTGTTGTACCTGGAACCGCTTGTTTTGTTTGGTTTGTTTCAGTGTTTGTTTGTTAACACTCTAGCAGCAAAACTATTGGTTGAATTCATATTAGATTTGGTTTATACTGTAGATTGTCAGTGACCCAGAACAGACGTGATTACATTTTGGGAAAAGTAGGTCAAAGTTCAATTATTATTATTTTTTTTTACAAAATTTTAAAATCTTCTTCTTCTGCCATTTACTTATAATGGGCGAAATTTCAAATGTCTAAAAACAACAATTTTGTTTCAGTTTACTTCAAACTTGGCACATATATGATATGCTGACATCAGTTGGTCTGATGCCAAAATAAGCTACAATACATGCGAGTTTGGGGCGGGGTTTGTTGTGCTTGACACCACTTGTTCACATTTTTCCTAAAAGGATAATTATTGGATATGAAAACAGTGTCAGGATTGTTTTATTGTTTTATTTTTTACATTCTTACACTAAAAAAAAGAAAATTTGTGGTTGTCATTATTTGTAGGTTATTATGATAATATTTTACTGGTCTGACCCACTTAAGATTTACAGGGGTTGGACAAAATAATGGAAACACCTTAAAAAATCAACAAAATATAATTTAATATGGTGTAGGTCCGCCTTTTGCGGCAATTACAGCCTCAATTCTCCGAGGTATTGATTCATACAACTTGTGAATTGTTTCCAAAGGAATTTTAAGCCATTCTTCAGTTAGAATACCCAACTCTTTTAGAGACGATGGCGGTGGAAATCAACGTCTTACTTGAATCTCTAAAACTGACCATAAATGCTCAATAATGTTGAGGTCTGGGGACTGTGCCGGCCATACGAGATGCTCAACTTCATTAGAATGTTCCTCATGCCATTCTTTAACAATTCTAGCTGTATGGATTGGGGCATTATCTTGAGGTGAAGGTGTTTCCATTATTTTGTCCAACCCCTGTAGTTGGTCTGTATGTGGACCCTGAATTAAAATTATTTTGACACCATTATTGTTAATACCTTCAGTGTAATTTTTGCCTTTCATAAATTCATCCCAAAGTTCGGATTGGACCCTTGGCGGGCTGGTTTTGGCCACGAGTCCCATGTTTGACACATGGGATTTAGAATAAACAAGAAGACAATCTACATATGAAAAATGCCTTCCTGTCCTTGTGGGATACCTTCGCCTTGTCCATTTTCAGAGAACATCACTTTGGATGTTATAAAGAAGAAGGGAGCCGGAAGGTGCATTGATGACATCCGCTTGAACTTGGGTAGAAAAAAAAAAAAAAAGAGCTAAACAACCATGCTGGCATCAGAATGCAGAATGCAGCAGGGATTAGTATTTGGCTCCCTTTGATCATCAGGACTCTGCTCATGCATGTGATGAATAAACATGTATTGAAGTGACAATTCAGATGCTGGTCTGAAATTGACATGCCAAACAAAGTCTTTATGACTTATTACCTTTGGTTGCCTTTGTTCGTTATCTAATCATGAAGAAAAACCTCTTTGCCTGGTGAATATTTAGCAGCGCGCGGATTCGAGTCGGTCCTGAACTTATTATTTTACAAAGCTCTAAAAAGGCATGACACAGCTCTTGTTCACTTCAAAGGGTCTGATACTAAATCCCCATATTTACCGTTGAAAAGAATTTTTTTTTTTTTGCTATCAAGGTGCTGATTATTATAACATAACATTGTGCACTATAAGCCTTTTTGTGCGGGAGGAGAAAAATAAAAAGCAAAGTTAAGGCCAAGAACAAAAGGTTTGTCCAGAGTAGTTTTAATTAGCGGCACAGATATTTTCCTTTCAGCTAAAAAATAATACTTTTCTTTGTGATAAAGCAAATGCTGTACACCTATACTTCATTTTCGCAGCTGAACAGCCTTCATGCTCTTAAGAGTCAGAGCATTTAATAAATTATGACATTTCTAATAAGGGCTCTCGGTACACTTGTGAGCAAAGAAAGAAGAAGAAAAAAAAAAAAAAGAGTTCATTATTTCTAATAAATGGCATTAATATGCCTATACCATTTCCAGCTATCGTGTCAATAGAAGATTGTCGACTTAGGCTATGTTCTCCAGGGAATATACTGGATTAAAGGTGTAAATAGGTCATTAAAAGATAAATTAGGGAATACACAGTCAGTGCTCATTTCGTGCTTTAACTCATGAACCCATTTCAGTTTTGTATTCCGCAGACCGCTTTGTGAGAATGCCATTAAAAACCGTGTAAAATGTGCCAGCACAACACTAGCTTTTGTCATTATTAAGTATTGAACATATACCCTAATTGCTCTTGACTCAGAAATATGTGTTTTCAGATCACTGTGAAAAAGCAGCACCTTTAAAAGCAGCGGGGATTATTTGATTCAACTGAAAATTAGGGAAGCATTAAGGGAAAAAAAAAAAAAAAAACAACATCCTGCTGTTCTTATCTTTCATCATTATTGTAAGATGTTTGTTTTCAAATGGAATATCAGGCAGAAAGGTGAAACACTGCTGCGTATTACAAACATTTACGCGAATCGTAAAGCTCTAATGTCTTTAAACCTGTCCCAGAGCACGGGGAAACAGGCGTCGTCTTAAAGCGTAGAATAAGTAGGCAGGGTTAAGGGAAGGACACAGATACATATGTGTACGTCTGTGTATATCTGCCAGAGGAAAAAGGCTTATGCAGCACTGCAGTAGAATGAATAAGGTTCCAGTGTGATGGATATGTACACTATGTATAGAACTACGCAACTTCATTTTCAATTTTATTTAACCTTTATTTAACCAGGAAATGATTAAAAACCTGTTTTACAAGGGAGTTCTGGCCAAGCAAATACAACACCCAGTGACAGGGTGACACAGTTAAAAACATATTTCACAACAGACATATTTCAAGAGTAAGATTCTTCCATTCGATAATTACTGCAGTGATTAATATTTTCACCCCTCACCCCCCCAAAAAAAAAAAAAAAAAAAAAAAAAATAGGGGAGGCAAGGGGTTTTGTTTTTGGTTCGGTTTGTTTGTTTGTTTGTTAACCTCTAGCAGCAAAACTATGGTTGAATTCATACCAAACTGGGTTTCTAGATTGCCAGTGACCCAGAACAGATACCATTACATTTTGGGAAAAGTATGTCAAAGTTTCAATTTTTTAGAATTTTTAAATCTTTTTTTTACCCATTTACTTATAATGGGTGAAATTTCACATGTCTATAGCAGTAAAACTATTAGTTGAATTCATACCAAATTAGGTTTATAGATTGTCAGTGACCCAGGAATATATGTGATTACATTTTGGGAAAAGTAGGTCAAACTTCAAATTTTTACTGAATTTTTCATATTATTTTTTTCCCATTTAGTTATAACAGGTGAAATTTCACATGTCTGTAGCAGCAACACTATTGGTTGAATTCATACCAAACTGGGTTTATAGATTGCCAGTGACCCAGAATAGATCTCGTTACATTTTGGGATCGGTAGGTCAAAGTTTCAATTTTTTAAGAATTTTAAAATTTTTTTTTCTTTTTCCCATTTACTTATAATGGGTGAAATTTCAAATGTTTGTAGCAGCAAAACTATTGGGTGAATTCATACCAAACTGGATTTATAGATTGCCAGTGACTCAGAATAGTTGTTAATACATTTTGGGAAAAGTAGTCCAAAGTTTCCTTTTTTATTGAACTTTTAAAATCTTTTTTTTTCTTTTTCCATTTACTTATAACTTATATAACTTATAATTTCAGATGTCTATAGCAGCAAAACTATTTGGTCAATTCATACCAAATTGGGTTTTATATTGGCTGTGACTCACAACAGATGTGGTTACATTTTGGCAAAAGTAGATCAAAGTTTACATTTTTTTTTATAAATTTTATTATTTATTTATTTCTCAATTTACTTATAAAGAGGTGCAATTTACATGTCTTTAGCAGCAAAACTATTGGTTGAATTCATGCCAAATTGGGTTTATAGATTGCTAGTGACCCGTTGTAGATGCCATTACATTTTGGGAATAGTAGGTCAAAGTTACATTTTTAATGAATATTTAAATTCTTTTTTTTTTTTTTTTTTTCCATTTACTTATAATGGAGGAAATTTCACATGTCTGTAGCAGCAAAATTATTTGTTGAATTCATACCAAATTGGGTTTATAGATTGCCAGTGACTCAGAATAGATGTGGTTACATTTGGGAAAAGTAGGTCAAAGTTAATTTTTGAATACATTTTTTTTACATCTTTTTTTTTCCCCCATTTACTTATAATAAGCAAAATTTCAAATGTCTATAAAAACATAAATTTTGTTTCAGTTTACTTCAAACTTGGCACATATATAGAGGCAATTGATATATGCTGATATCACCACATGCATAGACATGATGACATCAGCTGGATCGATGCCAAAATAAGCTACAATACATGCAAGGGGTGGGGTTTGTTGTGCCTAGCACCACTTGTTCAGTCTTTAACGCTTTAAGTGATGTGTGAGTAGTGTCTCAAACGGAAGAAAACAACTAAGGTGGAAGCTGAAACTCCAGTTGTGTTAAAAACCATGCAATGCATTATTAAAACCTAGGACAGTGGTGAATCATCATCTTGTGGAAAGTAATGCAGCCTTTTAAATGTTTGTGATGGAAATCTGTTACATATATGGTTAAAAAATTGTAAGTATTTGGTAGTGGTAAAGACTTTGATTTACTACAAAGTGTAAAGATTGGATTATGTTTCAATGATAAAAGGTCTTGTGGTCTAATGAGTCCAGACTGACCTGTTCCATGATTACCCATCATGCTTAGTGCCTATACTGGACCTATGGAGGCAGTGTTAGGGGTCTGGGGTTGCTTCAGTGCTTCAGCTCTAGGGTCACAACATTATGTGTCCAAAACATTAGGTCAGTTGACTACCTGAATATAATAAATGGAAATTTTCTTTGTCGATGACACTGTGATTCTGACATGACGATACCGGGATCATCAGGCTGAGGTTGTGAAAGAGTGGATTAAGGAGCATAAGAAATAATTTTCACACATGGATTGGACACCACAGAGTCCAGACCTGAACCACATTGAGAATCTTTCAGATGTGATGGGTAAGACTTTACACAGTGGTCTGACTCGCACTATTTGACACAAAATCTTGCATACAAATTCATGCAAATGTGTCATAATCAAAGCTAAAGGCCAACAAAGTATTTGAATATGGGACATTTTTTTGTCCAGGCTGTGTAGAAAAAACCAACCATTAAATTAATTCAAAGGCTCTGGGCTTATTGGAAGGGATTATCATTATTTCTGCCCAAAAAAACAAAATAATCCTTTTGGTGCAGGTACTAAAGTGAACATTATGTCCTTCTTCACAGATACTTCATGGACAACAAAGATGACGGAAAGGTATTTTAGAATAAATGAGAGCACCGGGGTTATCAGGACACCCGGCCTGGACAGGGAAGACATGCCTTGGCACACATCACTGTGATGGCTTCGGAGGTTGGTAGGTACCCCGTTTAACTCCTATGAAGAAGAATGGGTTTACAAGGGAATGCACAGTAACACACCTGATATGTTTGTTCCTATGTGGGTGAGCGTATGGGCTGGAAGCCAGTCATACTTTGCTAATGTTTTGAAGTTTTACCCCACCCCCTGAAAAGGAGGCAAGGGGTGTTGTTTTTGGTTTGTTTTGTTTTGCACTGTAGCAGCAGAACTATTCAAAACTATTGGTTGAATTCATACCAAATTGGTTTATAGATTTACCCAGAGTAGATGTCTTTAGATTTTGGGGAAAGTAGGTCAAAGTTCAAATTTTTGACGAAATTTTTAAAATAATTTGTTCTCACCCATTTACTTATAATGGGCGAAATTTCACATGTCTGTAGCAGAAAAACTACTGGTTCATTCATGCCAAATTTGGTGTATAGATTGCCAGTGACCCAGAATAGATGTGGTAACATTTTGGGGAAAGTAGGTAAAGTTTTAATTTTTAATACATTTAAAAAAAAAAAAAAAAAGTTCTCCATGTACTTATAATGGGCAAAATTTTGCATGTCTGTAGCAGCAAAACTGTTGGTTGAATTCATACCAAATTGGGTTTATAGATTGCCAGTGATCCATAAAAGATGTGGTTACATTTTGGGAACAGCAGGTCAAAGTTCAAATTTTTAATGAATTTTAATTTTTTTTTTTTCTTCCCTCTTTTACTTATAATGGGTGAAATTTCAGATGTTTGTAGCAGCAAAACTATTAATTCAATTCATACAAAACTGAGTTTATTTGTCAGTGACCCAGAATAGATGTGGTAACATTTTGGGGAAAAGTAGGTCGATGTTAAAATTTTTAATGAATTTAGAAAAAAACAAAAAAATTTTTATTTACTTATAATGGGCAAAATTTCACATGTCTGTAGCAGCAAACCTATTGGTTCAATTCATACCAAGTTGGGTTTTAGATTGCCGGTGACCCAGAATAGATGTGGTAACATTTTGGGGAAAGTAGGTCAAAGTTAAATTTTTAATGAATTTTATAATTTTTTTTACTCCCATTTACTTATAAGGGTGAACTTTCACATGTCTGTAGCAGCAAACTATTGGTTCAATTCATACCAAATTGGGTTTATAGATTGCCAGTGACCCATAATAGATGTGGTTATTTTTGGGGAAAGTAGATCAAAGTTCAAATTTTTAATACATTAAAAAAAAAAAAAAATTCTCCCATTTACTTATAATGGGCAAAATTTTGCATGTCTGTAGCAGCAAAACTATAGGTTGAATTCATACCAAATTGGGTTTAGATTGCCAGTGATCCATAAAAGATGTGGTTACATTTTGGGAACTGTAGGTCAAAGTTCAATTTTTAATGAATTTTAATTTTTTTTCCCCTCCCATTTACTTATAATGGGTGAAATTTCAGATGTCTGTAGCAGCAAAACTATTGGTTCAATTCATGCCAAATTGGGTTTATAGATTGCTGGTGACCCAGAATAGATGTGGTTACATTTTGGGGAAAAGTAGGTCAATATTAAAATTTTAATGAATTAAAAAAAAATAAAAAAATTCTTATTTACTTATAATGGGCAAAATTTCACATGTCTGTAACAGCAAAACTGTTGCTTCAATTCATGCCAAACTGGATTTATAAGTTGCCAGTAATGCAGAATAGATGTGGTAAAATTTTGAGGAAAAGTTCAAATGTTTAATAAATGTTTACATTTTTTTCCATCTCCCATTTACTTATAATGGGTGAAATTTCACGTCTGTAGCAGCAAAACCATTGGTTCACTTCATACCAAATTGGGTTTATGGATTGCCAGTTATGCAAAGTAATTTTGGTAAAGTTTGAGGAAAGTAGGTGAAAGTTCAAATTTTTAATGCATTTTTTTTTTTAAATTTTTTTCTCCCATTTACTTATAATGGATGAACTTTCAGATGTCTGTAGCAGCAAAACTATTCCTTCAATTCATACCAAATTGGTTTTATAAATTGCCAGTGACCCAGAATAGTTGTGGTTACATTTTGGGGAAAGTAGGTCAAAGTTCAAATTTTTAATGAATTTTTTAAATCAATTTTTTTCTCCCTTTTACTTATAATGGGTGACATTTCAGATGTCTGTAGCAGCAAAAGTATTGGTTGAATTCATACCAAATTGGATTTATAGGTTGCCAGTGACCCAGAATAGATGTGGTTATATTTTGGGAAAAGTAGGTCAAAGTTCAAATTTTTAATGAATTAAAAAAAAAAAAAAATTCTCCCATTTACTTATAATGGGTGAACTATCAGATGTCTGTAGCAGAAAAACTATTCCTTCAATTCATACCTAATTGGTTTTATAAATTGCCAGTGACCCAGAATAGATGTGGTTACATTTTGGGGAAAGTAGGTCAAAGTTCAAATTTTTAATGAATTTTTTAATTCAATTTTTTCTCCATTTACTTATAATTAGCAACATTTCACATGTCTATAAAAACATCAATTTAGCTTCAATTTCCTTCAAACTTGGCACATATATAGTGGTAATTGATATGCTGACATCACCACATGCATAGCTGGATTGATGCCAAAATAAGCTACAATATGAGCGAGGGGCGGGGTTTGTTGTTCCTGGCGCCATTTGTTTGCTATTACTACTCGTATGAAGACTGAAAAAGACATGAATGAGTCAAAAAAAAAAACAAAACACATTTGCTCAAATGCCAGCACTGTTTACACAATTGTAGATCGACATTTTCTGCAGGTAAAGCGCATAGTCGACATATTTTCCCCATCATGCTGTCGGCAGCGCTGCATGTTAACGCGTCTTGCTTTTTCTTTATAGCTTTTATAGCTCAGTAAAACTTAATAAACAGCTTTTTCATAACACACACACACACACGTGTATGGCATATGCTACACATCAGTTAAACTTCAAAAACTTGAATTATTAAATAGCCTTCTCTTGTGTTTGATACCCTTGCGAACTGCTGTACACACACACACACACACACTGCACACATAACACATAAAAGACCCACTAAATTCTAGAATTGCCTCAAGGAAACCTGGGTATTTTGTGATCACAATAAGACAAATCTCTCACCATCTGTCAGAGGTGCTGAACGCTAACTTTCTTCTTTATTTATCTTAATATTTGCTCGTGTATGCGTGAATAAAGAAAGCTCTCCCCCAAATACGGGTAAATAAAGAGAATTTGGTAACATGTGTGTATTGCATTTGCAGCTTGCGTGAACTAACCAACTAAAATGTAATAATTAAACACCATCTCCTGTGTTATTATGAACGTGCATTCAGCTGGTTAAAAGAGGCAGCTAAAATGATTCACTCTGGTCCTTTTTTTTTTTTTTTTTTTTTTAGCCTGGAGTTTATGAGACATTACAGATCATTATAATAACTGGATTCAAATTACGGGTCAGTTCTGTGCCACAACAGGAGATTTAAAACAGGAGAGGCGAAAAAGAACAAAGGGAGGCGTCGTACGTTTTCTACCTAAAGGTTTTATTCTTACCTACAAGATAACAAGGTGCCCTGAGGGGATCATATAGACAGAGAGAGCGCTGTGGGTTCAGATTCATAGTGTAAAATTGGAGTCAAAATCAATATCAACAGAAGAAATGTTCCACAAAAGGATGTATGATGCTGCAGCGCATACCTATATACGCTGCATTTAGACACCCAGGCTTTGCATATTCGCATTAATTCAGTTTTATTTTAGTCGAAAACATGCAAGTCTCTGTAGGCAGCATTCTCATACAACGTGTTTCCTGTCTTTAACCCTTTCATGTATAGCGGTCACCGTTGCGGACAGCTATTCTACATCTGTTCTCTTGTATTTTCATGGGTTTTGTTGTTTTAGTTGCAGATCAGCCGACATAATGGACACTCATGCACCATCACATACACTGCAGTTCATAGCATTACTGTAAATTTGCTGTTTTGTTTTTTTTTTTAAATCAATTTTTTTTTATTTATTTTCGTTGTGCATCTCCATAAGTACAATATAAACAAGAAAAGCACTCGGACAGCGCAGACCTCCGCCAAGAGAGATCTGCCCCCCCCCTTTCATTTTGTTTTTATATTTTCATTTTTGTGTATTTTGTTCATTGTTTTCTTCATTTTGTTTTCTGTTAATTTTTGTTCACTTTGTTCATATTTCTTCATTTTTGGTTCATTTTGTTTTTTTTATATATATTTTTTTTAAATTTCTTCATTATTTCTTAATTTGTCTTCATTGTGTTCTTATATTCATTTTTCTGAATTTTGTTCAATATTTGTATTTTCTTCATTTTGTGCATTTTGTTCATTATTTTCTCATTTGTGTTCAGTTAATTTTTATATTTTCAACATTTTTGTGCATTTTGTTCATTATTTTCTTCTTCATTTGTGTTCATTTAATATTCATACTTTCTTCATTTTTGTGCATATTGTTCAATATTTTCTTCATTTTTGGTCATTTTGTTTTTATATTTTTTTCATTTTTCTTCATTATTTTCTTCATTGTGTTCTTATATTCATTTTCTTAATTTTGTTTAATATTTATATTTTCTTCATTTTTGTGCATTTTTGTTCTTTTTTTTCATTTGTGTTCATTAATTTTTATATTTTCATCATTTTGTGCATTTTGTTCATTATTTTCTTCATTTGTGTTCAATTTAATTTTTATATTCTTCATTTTTGTGCATTTGTTCATTATTTTTCTTCATTTGTGTTCATTTTATTTTGTATTTTCATCATTTTTGTGCATTTTGTTCATTATTTCCTTCATTTGTGTTCATTTAATTTTTATATTTTCTTCATTGTTGTGCATTTTGTTCATTATTTTCTTCATTTGTGTTCATTTAATTTTTATATTTTCTTCATTTTTTGTGCATTTTGTTCATTATTTTCTTTATTTGTGTTCATTTAATTTCTGTATTTTGTCATTTTGAGCATTTTGTTCATTGTTTTTCCTTAATTTGTGTTCATTCTGATGCTGTGACTCCGCTCCTCTTTCTGATTGGAGCCCCCCTGCCAAGGTTCTCATAATTCATGCATTAAAGGGTTAACAAAAACAACTACACTCATGTGAGACGCGAGGTTGGTTCATTTCCATTTATTCCATTTACTCCCTTTTTCAGGGCTACGAGCCTCCGCCACTGAGCGCCAGGACCAATTGTGTTTAATCAAACATAAAAATAATTGTTTCCTAATGGCAATTGTTTGAACAGCAAGAAAAAGTCAGAGCAGCAATCATTATTTTACTTATGTGCGATTCAAAAAAACCTAATTTATTCATATTACACTAAAACAAAGACTCCAAATAAGAAAATTAAGCTGTTAGGGAAACGACACATTATGGTTTAGTTTAACCCTTGCATGCATGAATATAAGAACCTTAATCAAGACTTTTTCCTGAGTGTTTTATTCCTCTTTAGGGATGAAAAAAAAAAAACAAAAAAAAAAAGAACAATGCAATTGAAATGTTTATGACCCTATTTTTCATGGAGTTACAAAAATGTCCACTCAGCTGGACACCATGCATTTAATTTTTGAAGCAAAGAATCATGTATTTACTGATATACTGTGTGAAAACTATGAAATACATTTTTTTAATGCTGCTAATCTGATGTTTTGTCACATTTTAACATACTCTAATATCAGTTTTTACTCACTTGATGGAGATAAGGATGCAAAAAAAAAACTTTTGTTTTAGAAAAACTGTTTAATAACAGTCTATATCAAAAAGAAAAGTATTCGGAGGGCGCAGACTTCCGCCAAGAGAGATCTGCCCCCCCCCTTCATTTTGTTCATTGTTTTCTTCATTTTGTTTTATATTCATTTTTGTTCATTTTGTTCAATATTTTCTTCATTTTTGGTGATTTTGTTTTTATATTTTCTTAATTTTTGGTCATTTTCTTCATTATTTTCTTAATTTATCTTCATTGTGTTTTTATATTCATTTTTCTTAATCTTGTTCAATATATGTGTTTTCTTCATTTTTGTGCATTTGGTCATTATTTTCTTTATTTGTGTTTATTTAATTTCCGCATTTTTTTTCATTTTTGTGCATTTTGTTCATTATTTTCTTTATTTGTGTTCATAAATTTTTTTGTATTTTTGTCATTTTTGTGGATTTTGTTAATTATTTCCTTCATTTGTGTTCATTTAATTTTATATTTTCTTCATTTTTGTCCATTTTGTTCATTATTTCCTTCATTTGTGTTCATTTAATTTCTGGTTGTTGTTTTTTTATTTTTGTGCATTTTGTTCATTATTTTCTTTGTGTTCTTTTTTTTTTTTTTTTTTTTTTTTTTAATATTTTCATCATTTTTGTGCATTTTGTTCATTTTTTTCTCCTTCCATTTGTGTTCATTCTGATGCTGTGATCCACTCCTCCTTCTGATTGGACCAACCCCCCCCCCGCCCACCCACCCCCCACCCCCGATCACCACCAAAATTTTCAATCATTTCTTCCTTGTGCCAGTATCAACATTTCCTGACAATTTCATGAAAATCCATCCTTAACTTTTTGAGTTTTCTTGCTAACAAACAAACAAACAAACAAACAAACGCACACAAAGCAAAGCGATTACAATACCTCCTGGTGGAGGTAATAACAAGCAGCTGATTAACACTCAAACATGTTAGTGCAGATCAGGTTTTTCTAGAACAGCAAAGTTCCAGTAATGGTCTGAATGTCAGTGTATTGGATGATGCATAAGCATCCACTTTTTTAGCTGATATGGAACTAAAAATAATAAAAACCATGAATATACAAGAGAACAGCTGTAGAATAGCTGTCCACTGTAGCGACCACTATGCATGAAAGGGTTAATTTAACTACTCATAATGTATCAATCAATCCCTGTTTCTATAAAATCAGCAAAGCTTTATGTATATTTCTATAAACGTCAAGCTCGCAAAGGGTATATTTAACGGAGAAAAAACAACAATATCTAAGAGTATTTAAATAAACCCCAAGCAAGGTGAGCTAATGGTGAAATTGGCAATTAAAGTCTGGCAAAACAATGATGAAAGGGATCATTTGCATATTGATTAGAATATATTCAAATGTCTGCGATTGTTTTTTTTTTTTTTTTTTTCATAATTAATTACGAAATCAAATTAGCCTCAATTGTTTCAGTGTCCTTCTCTACATTGAAAATTAATTAAATCAACGCAGCCCTTGCTAACTTCAAGAATTGCTATCAGGTAACTTGGGTAATTTGTAATCACAATTAGGCAAATCTCTTTCCCAGCCGTCAGAGGTGCTGCATGCTAATGTTTCTTTATCTCTTAACCTCTCCTTAGTATTCAAGGATACAGTTACAAAGCAAGACACAGTCAAAAGGGAGAGTGATAATTCTTACCTCTTTGAACGAACAAGGACACACAGTTTTACAGACACGCACGGCGTTGTGCAGATTTCACTGCAGACGTCCTATAATGTTAGCAACACGCTTTGTGATCGCTTATCCAGTCCAAAAAAGTCAGTAGAGATGATTAATTCATGATGTTACCTTTTGCACTATGGGGGATTTGTTCATAGGATGCAGGATTATTATTATTATATATAGGGTTGTAATACAGTAGGTGCAGAACAGATGTATGGAAACTTATGCACAACATATGGTAAATACAAACATTAATTAAAAAAGCTAAGAGTGCTGCACCTGCTTGACTTTTTTTTTTTTTTTTTTTGTCTATCTAGAGTGGTTTTGCTGATCCTGCATGCTATTTTTTAGCACTTTTCATCCTGTAAAACATACTGTTCTTGCACCTGGAAGCTACTTAGCAAAAACCTCTCTCTCCTCCATGGGTTTTTCTATCAGTTTATTTAGGTTAGAAGTGCTGGGGATGCACTGAAACACCCCAGTATTGAACAGTAATCTGTACCATTTCAGTGTGGTTCAGAATGAAAGTCAGCATTCTTTGGCTGGTATTAACCCAGTGGTTCCCAACCTTTTTTGGCTCGTGACCCCATTTTAACCCTTTCATGCACGAATTATGAGAACCTTAATCAAAATTTTTTCCTGAGTGTTTTTATTCCTTCTTTGGGCATGAAAAAACACAATATGATAGAAAATTTTCTTCTGAAAAAAAAATAAAATAAAATAAATAAATAAAAATACATGTAAAAAAGTAATAATGACAAAAAAATTTCTTATGAACCTATTTTTCATGAAGTTGCAAAAATATCCACTCAGCTTAATTTTTGACACACAGAAACATGTATTTACTGATAAATTGTGTGAAAACTGTGGGGAAGGCTTGTGATTCAGGGGGTTTATCCTCAGGAGAGATCTACATAATAATAATAATAATAATAATAATAATAATAATAATAATAATAATAAACTTGATTTGTATAGCACCTTTCATACAGAAATTGTAGCCCAAAGTGCTTCACATTGATTGAAAAAATACAATATTAAAATACATTAAGATTTGATTATACATCAAGAAATAAAATGAAATTTGAGGGAAATACAATGAAATAGAAATAAATATAAAAACAGCGCACATTAAAATATTTGATTAAAATATTTGATTATGCATAATGTTACCAATTCATGTCAGAAAAGATATGTAGTGTCTTAAAACTTTAATAAAGATATGTGTAAAAAAAAACAAACAAAAAAAAAAACAAAAAAAGAACAACAAAATCCATGAATATACAAGAGAACAGGTGTAGAAGAGCTGTCCACTGTAGTGACCACTATGCATGAAAGGGTTAATATCACAAATTTCTGGTGACCCCAGACATTCAAAACAGAGATTTTTTTTTTTTTTTTTTTGGGCTAAAATTCATTTGTTTTTGATCATGTAATAGTTTGCTATACTATGTTGCAAATAAACGTTAATTTTAGATGACATTTAGTCTATTTAATGTATATTATTAAGGATGGAGGCAGAAAAGACAGGTGTAGATTACTGCACATAGTGAGAATTTGATTTTCCTTGGTCAGGATATGTACAGTCAGTCCAGCTTGGATTTACAAGGCTGACAATTAATACTGAACAAACAAGAACTCAAACTATGAATTATGAAAGAGCTGCAGCATCTGAAACCGACCACAATGAACATTTGACAGATAAACAGAACCACAGTGCTTCAGTTTCAGCTTCAGTTTGTCTTTTATGGATTATGATTGTCTCTGTAAACTCAACATACATTTTTTTATTAGTACGTTTTTTTTTTTTTGTTTTTTTTTTTTTATCAATTACTAGAAATTTCAAGCGACCCCATTTGAATTCCAGGTGACCTCACATGGGTCCCGACCCCAAGGTTGAACAACACTGTATTAACCCTTTATAGTTCACTCATAGAAATACTCTGAAATTCAACATTTTAACCTTAGTGTGTTTATGGAGGATGTAAGATTTTATTACTTTTGTGAAATTTTTCAAATTTTTTTATTGTTATGTAGAAAATCAAGGTTAATGAAGTTACCATATTTGGTTCCTTGCCTATAAGTGGCTAAAAAAAAATCACTTTTAGCATTACAACATAAGTGCTGATCCAGACACCTGTCAACATACACATTATCCTTTAGAACAGGGGTGTCAAAGTCATTTCCTACAGGGGCCAAATTCAGGCCAATTGGATCTCAAGTGGGCCGGACCAGTAAAGTAATAGCATCATAACCTATGAATAATGACACCTTTTTCTCTTTGTTTCGCAGTAAAAAGACATTAAATTAAGACAATATTTACATTTTCAAATTATCCTTTAACATAAAACGTGAATAATCTGAAAAAACTGAAATTTGTAAGAAGATAAACTGCAGTTTTAATAAGATTATGCCTCAACTTATCATGTATACATGTGCAAAACACACAATGTTACACAAATGTGGTAACCTGCAGAGTATTGTTCCTGTAAAACATACTGTTCTTGCACCTGGAAGCTACTTAGCAAAAACCTCCTTCTCCTCCATGGGTTTTTCTATCAGTTTATTTAGGTTATAAGTGCTGGGGATGCACTGAAACACCCCTGTATGAACGTAATCTGTACCGGTTCAGTGTGGTTCAGAATGAAAGTCAGCATTCTTTGGCCAGTATTAACCTTTTATAGTTCACTCATAGAAACACTCTGAAATTCAACATTTTAACCTTAGTGTGTTTATGGAGGATGTAAGATTTTATTACTTTTGTGAAATTTTTCTAATTTTTTTATTGTTATGTAGAAAATCAAGGTTAATGAAGTTACCATATTTGGTTCCTTGCCTATAAGGGGCAAAAAAAAATCACTTTTAGCATCACAACATAAGTGCTGATCCAGACACCTGTCAACATACACATTATCCTTTAGAACAGGGGTGTCAAAGTCATTTCCTACAGGGGCCAAATTCAGGCCAATTGGATCTCAAGTGGGCCGGACCAGTAAAGTAATAGCATCATAACCTACGAATAATGACAATTATTTCTCTTTGTTTCGCAGTAAAAACACATTAAATTAAGACAATATTTACATTTCAAACTATCCTTTAACATAAAATGTGAATAACCTGAAAAAACTGAAATTAGTAAGAAGATAAACTGCAGTTTTAATAAGATTATGCCTCAACTTATCATGTATACATGTGCAAAACACACAATGTTACACAAATGTGGTAACCTGCAGAGTATTGTTCCTGTAAAACATACTGTTCTTGCACCTGGAAGCTACTTAGCAAAAACCTCCTTCTCCTCCATGGGTTTTTCTATCAGTTTATTTAGGTTATAAGTGCTGGGGATGCACTGAAACACCCCTGTATTGAACAGTAATCTGTACCGGTTCAGTGTGGTTCAGAATGAAAGTCAGCATTCTTTGGCCAGTATTAACCTTTTATAGTTCACTCATAGAAATACTCTGAAATTCAACATTTTAACCTTAGTGTGTTATGGAGGATGTAAGATTTTATTACTTTTGTGAAAATTTTTCTAATTTTTTTTATTGTTATGTAGAAAATCAAGGTTAATGAAGTTACCATATTTGGTTCCTTGCCTATAAGGGGCAAAAAAAATCACTTTAGCATCACAACATAAGTGCTGATCCAGACACCTGTCAACATACACATTATCCTTTAGAACAGGGGTGTCAAAGTCATTTCCTACAGGGGCCAAATTCAGGCCAATTGGATCTCAAGTGGGCCCGGACCAGTAAAGTAATAGCATCATAACCTACGAATAATGACAATTATTTCTCTTTGTTTCGCAGTAAAAACACATTAAATTAAGACAATATTTACATTTCAAACTATCCTTTAACATAAAATGTGAATAACCTGAAAAAACTGAAATTAGTAAGAAGATAAACTGCAGTTTTAATAAGATTATGCCTCAACTTATCATGTATACATGTGCAAAACACACAATGTTACACAAATGTGGTAACCTGCAGAGTATTGTTCCTGTAAACATACTGTTCTTGCACCTGGAAGCTACTTAGCAAAAACCTCCTTCTCCTCCATGGGTTTTTCTATCAGTTATTTAGGTTATAAGTGCTGGGGATGCACTGAAACACCCCTGTATTGAACAGTAATCTGTACCGGTTCAGTGTGGTTCAGAATGAAAGTCAGCATTCTTTGGCCAGTATTAACCTTTTATAGTTCACTCATAGAAACACTCTGAAATTCAACATTTTAACCTTAGTGTGTTTATGGAGGATGTAAGATTTTATTACTTTTGTGAAAATTTTCATAATTTTTTTTATTGTTATGTAGAAAATCAAGGTTAATGAAGTTACCATATTTGGTTCCTTGCCTATAAGTGGCAAAAAAAAATCACTTTTAGCATCACAACATAAGTGCTGATCCAGACACCTGTCAACATACACATTATCCTTTAGAACAGGGGTGTCAAAGTCATTTCCTACAGGGGCCAAATTCAGGCCAATTGGATCTCAAGTGGGCCGGACCAGTACAGTAATAGCATCATAACCTACGAATAATGACAACTTTTTCTCTTTCTTTCGCAGTAAAAATGTCACACGTCACTTTTTAAATCAACAGTTTTCTAATAAGTATTTTTATAAGAAATAACAATTCTATATTGTTATTTATTCTTTAGTATGATGATAAACTATACAATAAATAATTCTGATCCTAGTTTTTGCACAGGGATCATTAGTGTAAACGGTGACATGGCTGCCGAGCATCAGTATGATGGGATCTGTAACAACCATGTCACATCCGTCCACTGCCACATTTAGTGTTTTTGTGTCAGCTGTTATTGTTTTAGATCCACAATACTAACATTTATGAATAAGAGGAGAATTAGCAATAGTAAGTCTATAAGTTTATTCCTAATAAAGTACTGGTTCTGACCAGAGCATCATGGGTAATGTCACGTCCATCCACCAGCAAAAGTTTTCACATACACGTGCTATTCAAAATCCAATATTTCTGAAAATAGAGCTTCCACTGTCAAATACAGGGTGACCCAAAAAAACGGGAATTTTTGAAGTACGTATTGGCAGACATGAGCAAGTGGCAGCACTGCGAGACAGTGACCTTGAGCAAGTAAACACACCCCCATTTTAGTAACCATTGGCGACTGTGCAAGAATTGTTAAGTAACCGTGTGATCTCACGATTCGGTAACGTTCTCTGGCCCCCTAGATCGCCAGATTTGTCCGTTTGTGATTTTTTCTTGTGGGGCTATCTCAAGAGTAACGTGTACACAACTCGACCAAGAACTCTGGATGAGTTAAAACAGAGAATTCAGGATGAAATTCACAGTATCCCAGCTGAGATGTTGCAGCGGTCAATTAGGAATTTCAACAGCAGATTTCAGGAATGCATTCGTACAGGAGGACGCCATCTACAGGAAGTAATTTTAAAAAATGAAAATTCCATCATTGTTTCTTAAATGGCATGGTTTAAGGTTTCAATTACTATGAATGAAATATTTTTCTTCCATCACTCTTGGTTTTATTGGATTGTTAAAAAGTTCCCGTTTTTTTGTGTCACCCTGTAATATCAGTAGTCTGTGCACAAATGGATTAGCATTATTTCAACACTGTTCTATGCATTTCTTACTTTTTTTTTTTTTAACAAAAATGGCCACTCATTTGACCCCCTAAGTAAATTTTAGCCGCAATAAGGCATAAAAACAGTCATATTTCACATCTAGGAGCATTCGACATGTAAACACTCCTAGAGCTCCAGTAGATGTCCAGTATAAGCTAAGTGCATGATTTTGTTGGTCATAAAAAGTTTATTATGTTATTAAATAAAAGGAACATGCATAATGAAGTGCTACTGCGCTATGAGAAAATACTGCAGAACCATGATCAGATGTGCAAAATGTCCCTTTACAACACTGCAATCCTTAGCGCTTTTTAAAACTTAAACAAGCAGTAAAAAAGCACAGTGTGACCTAGTTTAAAAATTACAGTGTTTCTGGTCTTATTAAAGCTTACATTTGACTTTCATCTCCTTTTGCATGTTTTTTTTTTTTTTTTTTTTTTTTTCTGCTACAGGCAACCCCACTCTTCTCAGCAGCGCTCCTGTTACAGTCCAGGTCCTTGATGTGAACGACAATCCACCAGAAATAGCTACAGACGAGGAGGTCATTGTGTGTGAGAGCTCAAGGCCAGGACAGGTGAGCATCCATGATTCACCTAGAAAAGTTGACTACCAGCGCCTCTATCTTTCCACCTACGCTTTTTTCACGCTCGTAATTCTATCGAAACAAACGAGACGCTAGTATTGCGGCGGTGAGAGCTGAGCATTAACGCCAGCTTCATCTCTACCGCTGTCCTGGATATACACATTCTTCAGGGAACAATTGTTTCCCTCAGCAGTTTGGGTCGCTCACTGAAAGCAGAGCAATGAGAGACTGTAAAGGCATTGGCAAGAGCTGCTTAATCATCCCTCTTTTCAAAATGAGTATCTCAGCAGCAAACCATGACAGCCTAAATCGAAGCTCATTCCAATTTGCTCTCAGTCGTCTTTGATTCATTCAAATTAAGAAGGTTTTTGAGATATAGAGCAATCAGCAGCATGGAAATGACTAAAAGGGTGGTTTGGCAAAGGATGATGGAGTAAAGACTGGGAAGACACAACTAAGTACATTTTAATAGTTTCAAGCTATTGGAAGAAAAGTTTAAATTAAAGTTTAGGTTAAATTTAAATTAAGTCTCAGGGTTATTGAAATTGGGTCTTAAGCAAAAGGTAATTATAAATACGATCAAGAAACTAGCATACCGACATAAAAAATAACAAAGTTTTCGAGGTCTCGCTGCTACAAATCAGAAATCAAGATTCAGAATCAGTGAATGATGTTGGGAACAGCCTGCACTGTGAATGAAATGAACACATTTTGGATACTGTCTGAATTTTTTTTTTCTGCAGAGCGTGGTGTCAGACGGAAAATTAATATTCTCTCCTCCAGAGATATGAAATCCTGACTTCCCATTCACAGCTGTGGATTGTAACTCACTTTATTATCCCCATAGGGAAATAGGGTCTCTGTATTTTACCCATCCAAATACACACAGTTCCTAGCATTAGCATTAGCAATTAGCATTAGCACGTAACACATTAGGAGAAGGGCGTCAAACTCATTTTAGTTCAGGGGCCACATACAGCCCAATATGATCTCAAGAGGGCTGGACCAGTAAAATAATCAATCAATCAATCAATCAGTCCATCAAATGTCATTTGTATAGCACTTTTCATACATGTTACATGTAACACAAAGTGCTTCACTGAAACCCCCGCTGTCCTACGGTTGCAAATAAAAAAAATAAAAGCAACAAAGTGAAGCAATGTTAAAAATAAGTTTAATTAACAGCTAGATTTTTAACATTGCTTCACTTTGTTAATTAAAAGCTAGACGGGCAACACAGTGGTACAGTGGTTAGCACTCGTGCCTCACAGCAAGAAGGTCCTGGGTTTGATTCCAACACCAGTCGACGGGCGGCGGACCTTTCTGTGTGGAGTTTGCATGTTCTCCCCGTGTCTGTGTGGGTTCTCTCTGGGTACTCTGGCTCCTCCCACCATCCAAAGACATGCCTGATAGGTTAATTGGTTAATCTAAATTGCCCATTAGGTGTGAATGTAAGAGTGAGTGTTTGTCTCTATATGTTCAGCCCTGTGATGAACTGTGACTTGTCCAGGGTGTACCCCACCTTCGCCCCTATGTAGCTGGGATAGGCTCCAAGCGACCCCCGTGACCCTAGTGAGGATAAAGCGGGTTCAGATAATGAATGAATGAATAAAAGCTAGACTAAAAAGATAAGTTTTGAGTTTACTTTTAAAAATACAGTATGTACACTTGCAGTGGACCTCAGGTCCTCAGCTAGGCTGTTCCATAGTTTGGGGCCATAAAAGCTGAATGAGGCCTCAGCATAAGTTTTGGAGTGGGCTCTAACCATAACCACAACTATAACCATAGTGAAAAAAAAAAACAAAAACAACTGTGATGATCCTGTTGTGACCTTATCTCCTACTGACTCCTGCTATATCCTGCTGAAAATAACAACAGTGAAAAACACAAAACTTAAGTAAAGTGTTTACATCTATAAAGTTTCTTTAAAAATGTGAATAACATGAACAATTTGAGATGTCTTAAGAAAAATAAGTGGAAATTCAACATTATTCTGCCTAAGTTTATCATTTACATATGGACATTAGCTACAACTTACAGTTCACAGTGAATCTGCAAATATAGGTCCGTCCAAGTATTATGTGGGGGTGCATTCTGTGCTGTACCTTATGCCGCGTTTCCACTACGTGGTATCAGCTCGACTCGACTCGACTCGGCTCGGCTTTTTTGCGTTTCCATTATGAAAACGGACCTGGAATCTGGTACCCAGGACTAGTTTTTGGTATCACCTCCGCTGAGGTTCCAGGACTGGGGACCAGATACTAAAAGGTGACGTGTGAACACTGCAGACCACTGACTGGTCAGAGAGTCGTCTCTGTGACCTGCCGTTTTACTAAAAACAGATGTGGAAGTTTACAGTAAATATAGCGGTAGGTTAATCCACATGATGACAGCCCAAAACTGATTTGTCAAGGAGGTTCAGACGTAAAAATTCAGCATGAGCTTGACAAGACAACACACAATGAGCGAGTTTATGAGCAACTCTCTGAGCTTTTCGTTGTTTTTTTTGTTTGTTTTTTTTTTACATATATCTTTATTAAAGTTTCAAGACACTACATATCTTTTCTGACATGAATTGGTAACATTATGTGGATTTCTCCTGAGGATAAACCCCCAGAATCACAAGCCTACCCCACAGTTTTCACACAAGTTATCAGTAAATACATGTTTGTGTTTCAAAAATTAAACGTGTGTCCAGCTGAGTGGATATTTTTGCAACTTCATGAAAAATAGGTTCATAAGAATTTTTTTTGTCATTATTACTTATTATTATTACGAAATGAGTTTCCTCCGCAGGGTGGCTGGGCGCACCCTTAGGGATAGGGTGAGGAGCTCAGTCACCAGGGAGGAGCTCGGAGTAGAGCCGCTGCTCCTCCGCGTCCAGAGGGGCCAGCTGAGGTGGCTCGGGCATCTGTTTCGGATGCCTCCTGGACGCCTCCCTGGGGAGGTGTTCCGGGCATGTCCCACTGGGGGGAGACCTCGGGGAAGACCCAGGACATGTTGGAGAGACTATGTCTCTCGGCTGGCCTGGGAACGCCTTGGGATCCCTCCGGAAGAGCTGGAGGAGGTGTCTGGGGAGAGGGAAGTCTGGGCATCCCTGCTTAGACTGTTACCCCCGCGACCCGGCCTCGGATAAGCGGAAGAGAATGGATGGATTATTACTTTTTTAAATGCATTTTTATTTATTTATTTAATTAAATTATTTTTATTTTATTTATTTATTTATTTTTCAGAGGAAAATTTTCTATCACATTGTTTTTTTCATGCCTAAAGAGGAATAAAAACACTCAGGACACAAAAAAAAAAAAAAAAAAAAAAAAAAAAAAAGATTTAGGTTCTAATAATTTGTGCATGAAAGGGTTAAATAGTTTTTTTCATGGCTCCAGTTAGGTTTCTTTCTTCTTTTTCTAAACAAAAATGGCTCTTTAGGTTGTAAAGGTTGCTGACCCCTGACCTAAACCAAATGGAATAATCCTCCTGCTGTGTGCTACATGTGTTCTAGTCAATAACCATAGAATGGAGTCCTGATGGTCATATAAAAAAAATGCAATGGCTATTTGGAGAAAATCTACCACAAATATTCACCAGAAAAGGGCAGAGAGGAAAAGGATCATTGGGTTCTAAAAAAATAAATAAATAAATAAAGGATTAGTATGTCATCCATGTCATCCAGTCACAGTAAAACTAAATGCAAATCTTAATACAACACTTAAATATCGAGTCTTGTCTAAATATACCCAGACAACAACACCCTGAATTCCTCCCAGAATATGAGGACTCCCAGTGGTGCCAGAGCTGACTCTCTTCCCTCTCTTACTGTGTCTTTTACCAATTAAGGGTAACAAGCTGACAAAAGCGGCAGTGAGTCTGCCCTCAGAGCACCCCTGTCACTGTACGATTTCCACCCAGCCTTTCAGCCAAATGCTCTTAAATCTGACTCTTAAAACTAGCTATTTTCTTTCAGGCAACAGACACAGGTAGAGGACACAACGTTAGGTCAGCCGGCTGCAGGTCGACAACACTCTGACCAATTATGATCAACAAATCACAACACCTCCATCAGACACCGAAACAGCTACCTGTCTCGCCTGCAGTTGCATTGAAAAGTGATTTTAAAGGAGTGCGTGATCTGATTAAACATTGCAGATGCTGTCTTTAGAGCAGTGTTTTTCAACCTTGGGGTCGGGCCCCCATGTGGGGTCGCCTGGAATTCAAATGGGGTTGCCTGAAATTTCTAGTAATTGATAAAAAATTCAAACTTACTAATAAAAATTCACATTATGTAGTCTAAATGTTGTCTAAAATTAATGTTTATTTGCAACGTATTATAGCGAACTATTACACGATTAAAAACAAATTCATTTTAGCAAAAAATAAAAAAGTCTCTGTTTTGAATGTCTGGGGTCATCTGAAATTTCAAATAATTTCTAAAAACAAAATTTAAAATTTAAAGTTACTAATAAAAATTTACATTATATAGTCTAAATGTTGTCTAAAATTAATGTTTATTTGCAACATATTATAGCAAACTATTACATGATCAAAAACAAATTAATTTTAGCCAAAAAAAAGTCTCTGTTCAGAATGTCTGGGGTTGCCTGAAATTTCTAATAATTTCTAAAAACAAAATGTAAAAATTAAAAGTTACTGATAAAAATTTAAATTATATAGTAGTCTAAATGTCTAAAATTAATGTTTATTTGCAACATAGTATAGCAAACTATTACATGTTCAAAAACAAATTAATTTTAGCCAAAAAAAGTCTCTGTTTTGAATGTCTGGGGTCACCTGAAATTTGTAAAAAATTTATAAAAAAAAAAAAAATTAAACTTACTAATAAAAATTGACATTATATAGTCTAAATGTTGTCTAAAATTAACGTTTATTTGCAACATAGTATAGCAAACTATTACATGTTCAAAAACAAATTAATTTTAGCCAAAAAAAAAGTCTCTGTTTTGAATGTCTGGGGTCGCCTGAAATTTCTAACAATTTATAAAAACAAAATATAAAAATTAGAAGTTACTAATAAAAATTTACATTATATAGTCTAAATGTTGTCTAAAATAAACATTTATTTGCAACATAGTATAGAAAACTATTACACGATCAAAAACAAATTAATTTTAGCCAAAAAAAAGTCTCTGTTTTGAATGTCTGGGGTCGCCTGAAATTTCTAATAATTTATAAAAACGAAATATAAAAATTTAAAGTTACTAATAAAAATTGACATTATAATAGGTGTCTAAATATTGTCTAAAGTTAACATTTATTTGCAAAATATTATAGCAAACTATTACACGATCAAAAACAAATGAATTTTAGCCAAAAAAAAGTCTTTGTTTTAAATGTCTGGGGTCGCCTGAAATTTCTAATAATTTATAAAAAAAAAAAATTAAAAATTAAAACTTACAAATAAAAATTTACATTATATAGTCTAAATGTTGTCTAAAATTAACGTTTATTTGCAACATATTATAGCAAACTATTCCACGATCAAAAACAAATGAATTTTAGCCAAAAAAAAGTCTCTGTTTTGAATGTCTGCGGTCGCCTGAAATTTGTGACATTAAAATGGGGTCACGAGCCAAAAAAGGGTGGGAACCACTGCTTTAGAAGCTAATTTGTCGCGTCTCTTCTTGTCTACAGTTGATCCAGACTGTCACAGCTGTGGATAAGGATGACTTTGCCAATGGACAGCGGTTTTCTTTCGCTTTGCCGAGCCAGCTGCCAGTTAATCCCAACTTCACCCTAAAGGACAATGAAGGTAATTAAAGTGATCAATATGTTTGTTTGCATTTCTTATGAATTTTGTGCTCGGCCCTCCGGGGAAAGACTCCATTCTCGTCAGGTCGCATTCCAAGATCCAATAAGCTGTACTGATTTTCTCATACCTTGGAGGTGCAATAAAAATATGTGCTCTGTCAACGGGGTATCGTAGGCGTCTGGAGACCCAAATACCACCGGTGTCTACTCCCATTCGAGTCTCGGTGAAACATGGGAGTCATAGCAGTTTGGCGTGTTTGCACATGGTGTTTTCAGACGGATTACCCGCTTGGCGCTCTGTCTTTCCCCTCCCATGTGCATTATTTTGTACCAGCGTAGGACCAATAGTGGGTGTTTCTATGGCAACCATTATAGTCTCAGGTGAATACCTAGGCCTAGGTTGGTCCGCAATCAGAAGGCTCTTAAAAGCCAAAGGACCTCACAGCTGCCCACTGAGAAGAGGAGTTCACAGCACGTTAGATGAATCTCTGAGCCACGGAGACAGAAAAACTGAGAGGAAGACACCATGAGAGATAAAAAAGAAAAAAAAAAATCAATGTGATAATAGGAGATAAGTCTGTTTAGCCCTTGGTCCAGGTGCTTCCCACCGAAAGCCTCCCTTGCGTCAACAACACTGTGGCACAGAGGCAACTTCTGTTGCTTTCATGTAAGTGACACTCGGATACATCTTTCACCTCTTATCCCCATCCACTCCGACCATACAGCAGATTGAAAACATCTCAAGTATCGACTGCCGATCTCCTCTATAGACACACATAACCTATAAGACAAAGAGTTATGGGCTTTAGGTCCAGTCACTGAGGTCAGCTGTGGGGTGAAAACTGGACCATGGCTCTCGGGAGGATACACTGTTTTTTTTTTTGTTAAACTTTCACCATTGTACATCTTTGGACACTATAAATGTGTCTTACTTGGCTTAGATTTTTTGGTAACTTTGTGAACATGGTGCTTTTTTGGCCCAATGGGTCCGATGGAATATTGGTACCAGTTGTCGTCCGTCCGTCATCTGTACGCAATTTTTCAAGAATCTTCGTTTCCAAATCCATCTGTCAGAATGACTTGATATTTGTTGTGGGACATCTTTAGGGGAAGGTGTACCAAGTTTGTTCAAAGAATTGGAAAATATTGATTTTTGAATTTTTTTTATGAAGTTTTGACATTTAAAAAAATCCTTGTTTGTTTATAATGGGACAAATTTCAAAGTGCTATAACTTCCAAACAGTTGAAGATATTGATAGAATTATTATTGACAATAGATAGGAAGTCACATATGGGCTTTCATTTGGTGCCATGACCTTTGACCTTGACTGACCTTGAAAGGTCAAACCCAAGGTCATCTACAGTATGTCCAGATTTCTAGAAACTTCTTCTCCAAAACCGTCAGCTAGAATCAATTGAAATTCATAGCAGAGGTTCCTTGGGGCAAAGTCTACGAAGTTTGTTCAAGGAATTGAAAAATATTGATTTTTTTTTTTTTTAATGAATTTTTGTTATTTTAAAAATCCCCATTGGTTTATGATGGGACAAATTTCAAAGTCCTGTAACTTGAAAATAGTCGGTGGATGGATGGATGCTTATACTACTATCAAAGACAGAATGTTATATATACATACAACCCAAATTTAAAAAAAAAAAAAAGTAGGAACACTGCAAAATGTAAATAAAACATAATGCAATGACATGCAAATCTCACAAACCTGCATGTTATTCATCATAACATAGCAAAAAATATCAAATGTTTAAACCAAGAAAATGTGCAATTTTAAGAAAAAGAAATAAAAACAAAAACAAAAAAGGTACTATAAAAAGGCCGGAATAATAAAATAGACAAATTACTTGTATCTATTTAGCATAAATGGCCACAGGTCAATAAGATGTCCCAACTTTTTTATGAAACTACTTGAATAAAGTAAGAATAAATGTGGAAATATTTCAGTATACTGTCAAAGCAAGCAATATTTAACACTTACTACATATTTTAAAAGTCCGTTTCAGACCAGTAAATATGATGATGTAATTTAACTACCATTAATCCAAGCATCCCATCATTAAATTAACCAATTTCTTATATTTGGATCCAACAGTTTTCTCTTTAATAGATCTGTATAATGACTATACAAAACAGTACAGAGTGGTAAAGTTGACACAACTTTTTATAGATTATCTTACAACCGTTGGCATTAAGAATTTTTTTTTTTCCTTTCTGATGTTTATAACTATAATGAGTAATATTTACAATATTCCACACACTTCAGTGGAGACTGGAAGAATATCAGACATCGAAGTCTGTCTATTAAAGTGAATTAGTGATGAGTCACCCACATCTATGAATCACACATGAGTTATATCCCAATTTTATGCAACATCTATGATAATGAAGACAAATAGAAATACATGGTTAAAAAAGCATATTGTTGATATTTTAGAGGCCCTTCTATAATTTAATGTTTTTATATGAGCCAAATGTCTACCTACCTTGGATTTCACTCCCTGGTTTACTTCCAAGCAACTCCATGGAGCTAGAAGTTGTGTAGTTGACGTATATTATAAATTATAGGATAGCCTTCTACTTCAAATACACGTTTTTTTATGGTTTTGGAGAGGACTTTTATTTGGCAGCTCTTCAGCATCATCACTTTTTTTTCACTTCGAGGTGTTACTGTAGAGGAACACCCCCGCTACTGTATGAGGAACAATATCTCTTGCTGATTTGCCATATGTTGTGTTAGGGAATCACACTGCGATCAAGTAGGAAAACTAATGGAAGTTAATACTGAGAAAATCACTGGTTAATCAACAGCAAGCTGGTCACACTTTGTTTTTTTTTAGATTGTCTGGAACGCAAGATGTCTGCTAAATAGTGCAACATGTATAGAGTGTGACTAATATGTTCTCCGTGCAGTCATTTACTTGTCGGATTAACTTGTAATATGTCGATGACTTATATTACAACATTGGTGAGTACGTCTGCTTCTCAATTTGGCGCTGTAGTTCCTGGGAGGGTCTTTGACTGGGGTGCCGGTAAAGGGGGGTAAACATGACGAATTCATGGGGCCCAGCATTTGTGGGGGGGGCCCATAGAACAGTGGAGGGGGTCCAGTGGATACAGGTTAGAAGTTGTGAAAATTTCGTGTAAGATCCGTTGTATAACAGAGGCGTAGAAGTCGGGAGTTAGAATGTTAACCTTTAGGGATCCATGGTGACGGCCCCGTGACTGAATCACATGACATTTTTAATACGTCCTAGCATCGGAAGTCGATCATACAGACCACTGGGGACAATTGCATTCGAAAGTGCGGATTTGAAACACTCTCCCACTTTTTATTTGATGTTGACAGAGCAAATATAACCGGAGATACAGTATGATGGTTTGAAACCGGAGCAAACAAATGATATAGCGTTATTATAGCGATATAAAGCAAGTGTTATTATTTCTGACCATACCTTCGTCATTTTTTGTCCTTTTTCTGCAAGAATCTGCGGATTTGATGTTGATAGAGCAAATACAACCAGAGATATGATGGTTTGAAACCGGAGCAAACAAACGATATAGCGTTGTTATAGCGCTATAAAGCAAGCGTTATATTTCTGACCATATCTTCGTAATTTTTTTGTCCTTTTTCTGCCAGAATCTGTGGATTTGATGTTGATAGAGCAAATACAACCAGAGATATGGCGGTTTGAAACCAGAGCAAACAAACAATATAGCGTTGTTATAGCGATATAAAGCAAGTGTTATATTTCTGACCGTATTTTTGACCTTTTTTTGTCGTTTTTCTGCAAGAATCTGCAGATTTGATGTGGATAGAGCAAATACAACCAGAGATAAAGTATGATGGTTTGAAACCGGAGCAAACAAATAAGTGTTATTATAGCGATATAAAGCAAGCGTTGCTATTTCTTACCACATCTTTGTCATTTTTTGTCCTTTTTCTGCAAGAATCTGTGGATTTGATGTTGATAGAGCAAATACAACCGGAGATATGATGGTTTGAAACCGGAGCAAACAAACGATATAGTGTTATTATAGCAACATAAAGCAAGTGTTATATTTCTGACCATATCTTCGTCATTTATTGTCTTTTTTCTGCAAGAATCTGTGGATTCTAATCCACAGACTGCATTAGCATTACAGGTAAGGGTGAGCATGACCCCCACCTGAACCAGATGCGGAAACCGGGATGACTCGGCGGGGGGGGGACTTTATTTTATATACCTAATATTTGGAACCAATATTCACTTTTAAAGTCTTTGAAAGGGTTTGTTAAGCATCTTTGTGTAGACAGATGATATGGATGATATAGACAGATGATATAGATGAAGTTGTGCTGGAAAAAAAAGACACCAATTGTGGGTATAGTAAACATTTCTTTATATGGTATATAAAGGCAAAATCAAAAGTACTCAAAAATGGCCAAAATAGGCTCAGACCCCTAAGGGTTAAGTTTCAGTTTCATTTTCATGCAAGCATAAGTAGGGATGGGAATCATTAAGAATTTAACGATTCCGATTCCATTATCGATATTGCTTATCGATCCGATTCCGTATCGATTCTCTTATTGATTCTCATTGGGTGAGGGAATAAAAGAGTATAAACGGGTGTTTGCATTAACTGTCTTTTATGTTTCCATCTCTGCACAGAAAATAGAACATATACAGTATGTACAAATAATAACAGATGACGCCGGGCCGGTTCGGGGGGTGGGGGGGTGGTACAGTGAAAGTGAAACTAAAGACGCTTTACTAATTCCTCTATTGTCGCATTTCTACTATGTGGAACCGGTTCGACTCGGCTCGGCTTGTCTCCTGTTGTTGTGCACCTCATTTCCTTTCCCTTCTTACCTTCGGAAACTTGTATTTGAGGAGTTACGACATTTGTTGCCCACACCGGAACCAGAACCAGCCCGGCGTTCACTCTGCCGCTACATTCACAAGCGCCGCTGAGTATCACATACGTGACATTCCTGTAAATGATTCACATGCTGTGGACAAATGTTTGAGCAGATTGGAGGGATTCCACCCTTTTGAAGACATGGAAGTTTTGACAGTGTTCCAAGTAAGTGGACCTGGTGTCGTCTGTTTAGACCATTTCTGCCTCAATGCCATGTCAGCTACGTTCTGACCAAAACAATGCAGCGTACGTGTGATGTCATTGCGCATGCACAATGAAGGTGGAATCGCTAAGCAGAATCGTTAAGCAGGCAGGCAAACGATTCCAAGGAATCGAGGTACTGGGATTCCCATCCCTAAGTGTAAGTGACGTTATATACGGACCGCACCTCCACATACATACCGACAGATGAACAAGATCCTGAATTTTATGAAAGAGTCCACAACATTTACCTTTCATGGGGTCCACAACTGGTAGCGGTGCCCCTGGTCTTCGAGGACAAATTGGTTTCAGGTGAAAGACAAGAATAAGAGCAGTTTACTGCCCTCTATGGATCAGTGTCTGTTGAAAGGAATGATCTGGCTCAGAAATTGGGGCACCCTCCTGGAACCAGGGCTGACGGATGAGCCCCGAGTGGGCAGCTGTACCCATTAAGGCTGCACTGGCCCGATACTTCAACTCCTAAAATACCTGATTTTGGAGCCAAATACATACCATTAGAAAATGTTTTCCTGTTTTGTAAATTTGTAAAAAGCATTCAGAAAGAACTCCCTCTTTCTTAACCTTTTCATGCACAGTGGTCACTCCAGTGGTCAGTTCTTCTCCAGCTGTTCTCTTGTATATTCATGGGTTTGGTCATTTTCATTCCATATCAGCCAATATAGTGGACGCTCATGCACCATCCCATAATACACCAACATTCATATTCATACCATTACTGTAACTTTATGTTCTTGATACACCTGATCTGCACTAACATGACTGAGTGTAAATCAGTTGCTAAAGGTTATTAGACTGTAATTAACAGTTTTCTTAAACAAAAAGATCAAATCATAAACTACTGGGACCAAATTACAACACGAGTTACTTATTTTTATTCTTTGTTTTTACTTGATTAATTTACTGGTTAATTTTTTGGATATTTTTTTCATGTTATTTGTTATCTGCTTTTGTTCATTACCTCCGCCAAGGAGGTTATGTTTTCATCAGCGTTTGTCTGTTTATTTGTCTGTCCGTGTGCAAGATAACTCAAAAAGTTATGGACAGATTTTGATGAAATTTTCAGGAAATGTTGATACTGGCACAAGGAACAAATTATTCAATTTTGATGGTGATTGGGGGGGGGGGCTGCCTTGGTGGAGGTCTGCACTTTTCTAGTTTTTTATATTATCTCCATGAAGTAAAAACTAGTATTACAGTTTGATAAAAGGAGAGAAAACATCAGATTAGCTGCATGAAAAATGCTTTTCTTTCATAGTTTTCACACAGTTTATCATTTTTCGCTTTGCTTTGTGTGCGTGTTTGTTTGTTTGTTTGTTATCAAGATAACTCAAAAAAGTTATGGACAGATTTTCATGAAATTTTCAGGATATGTTGATACTGGCACAAGGAAGAAATGATTAAATTTTGGTGGTGATGGGGGGGGGTTGGTCCAATCAGAAGGAGGAGTGGACTCACAGCATCAGAATGAACACAAATGAAGGAAAAAATGAACAAAATGCACAAAAATGAAGAAAATAAAAAAAATAAATAAATGAACACAAAGAAAATAATGAACAAAATGCACGAAAATGAAGAAAATGCAAAAATAAAATGAACACAAATGAAGAAAATAATGAACAAAATGCACAAAAATGAAGAAAATCTAAAAATTAAATGAACACAAATGAAGGAAAAAATGAACAAAATGCAAAAAAATGAAGAAAATAAAAAATAAACGAACACAGAAAATAATGAACAAAATGCACGAAAGTGAAGAAAATACAAAAATAAAATGAACACAATTGAAGAAAATAATAAACAAAATGCACAAAAATGAAGAAAATCTAAAAATTAAATGAACACAAATGAAGGAAAAAATGAACAAAATGCACAAAAATGAAGAAAATATAAATATTGAACAAAATTAAGAAAAATGAATATAACACATTGAAGAAAAATGAAGAAAATAATGAACAAAATGAAAGGGGGGGGGGGGGGCTTTGATCTCTCTTGGTGGAGGTCTGCGCTCTCCGAGTGCTTTTCTTGTCTGATATTATGTTTTAAATACGTGTTTCTTTGCTTCAAAAATTAAACATATGGTGTCCAAATAAGTGGATGTTTTTGTAACTCCATAAAAAAAAAAAAAAATCAGTGTCATCGTTTTTTCATGCCTAAAGAGGATTAAAAACACTCAGGAAAAAAAAAAAAAGTCTTGACCAAGTTTCTCATAATTCATGCATCAAAAGGTTAAGCATCTAATATTTTGTGTTTTTTTTTTTTTTTTTTTTTAGTTCGTGCTGTTTGAATAATGGCACCTTTCAATTTTTTTCTTTTTTTTTTTTTTTTTTTTTTTTTTTGTTAGCTCTTGCCGCACACCATCCCACCGGCTGAAACTTTCTCAGTGATATAATCCCATGTGGGTTCAGCCTATTACGTACCATGATATGGAAATAGACGAAGATTCATTCATTTAATCATTTGTCAAAAGAGCCTGAAAGCAAAGGAGGATTCTTTTGTGAAGAAGTGCGCGAGGTAAAATTTATATCTCAAGGATAAGTTACCACTTAACTATTAATAACTCACACAGATGCTGCAATATTTACAATTTACGCCTGGAGTTAGCCCAGCTTAAAAGCACATCCAATCAGCTACCTCTGCAAACAAGCGAGATCCCTGGTATTTCTACACTCAATTGCGTTTTTTTTTTTTTTTTTAAAGAACGCAATGTGATTTATAGCGTCAAATTGCACGGTTGGTTCACCACATGAAACAGAGGCAATTGTCCGTCGACCACCGAGACGCTTCAATGGGCAGTTAAAGACCCCGATCGGCGGCAGAAGCTAAGCTAGCATTAAGACAAGGAGGGGAGGTACTGCTGTTTGAACAGGTTCTGTAGGAGAGTGTGTGAAGGGCTTTGAGAGTAGAAGACTTTCAAAGACAGCAGCAGAGTGGACACCAACCAGGAAGTGGAGACTGTTATCAAACAGGGTAGAAAGTAATCAAGTACTGAGGAGAAGTTACACCAGACTGGAGCTGATCCTGGTGTTAAAAAGAGGAGCTGAAAAGAAAAACTGGAGGTTTGTACAGGGAATGAGATGGAGGACCACTGCAAATACTACTACTACTACAAATACTACTACTACTACTACTACTACTACTGCAAATACTACTACTACTACAAATACTACTACTACTACTGCAAATACGAAAATACTACTACTGCTGCTACTACTACTACTACTATTACTACTACAAATACTACTACTACTACTTCAACTGCAAATACTTCTACTACTACTACCACTGCAAATACTACTACTACTGCAAATACTAAAATACTACTACTACTACTACTACTGCTGCTGCTACTACTACTACTACTACTACTACTACTGCAAATACTACTACTACTACTACCACTGCAAATACTACTACTACTGCAAATACTAAAATACTACTACTACTACTGCTGTTACTACTACTACTACTACTATTACTACTACAAATACTACTACTACTACTACCACTGCAAATACTACTACTACTACAAATACTAACATACTACTACTACTACTACTACTGCAAATACTACTACTTCTACTACTACTACTGCAAATACTACTACTACTACAAATACTAAAATACTACTACTACTACTACAACTACTACTACTACTACTGCAAATACTACTACTACTACTACTACTACTACAAATACTACTACAAATACTAAAATACTACTACTACTACTACTGCAAATACTACTACTACTACTACTGCAAATACTACTACTACTACAAATACTAAAACTACCACACTACCACAGCTGCTACTATACTCTCACTACTACCACTGCCGTTATTACCACTAGTACTGCCACTACTACTACTACCACTGCCATTACTACTACTAGTACTACCCTTACTACTACCACTGCCATTACTACCACTACTACTACCACTACTACTACTACCAACATCACTATCTTTACTACTACCACCACCATTACTATAACAACTACTATCACTACTACTACTACTACTACTACTACCATTACTAATAACTTACCAATACCCTCACTACTACCACCGCCATTACAACTACTAGTACTACCCTTACTACTACCACTGCCATTACTACCACTAGTACTCCCACTACTACTACTACCACTGCCATTACTACCACTAGTACTCCCACTACTACTACTACCACTGCCGTTACTACCACTAGTACTGCCACTACTACTACTACCACTGCCATTACTACCACTAGTACTCCCACTACTACTACTACTACCACTGCCATTACTACTACTAGTACTACCCTTACTACTACCACTGCCATTACTACCACTAGTACTCCCACTACTACTACTACCACTGTCATTACTACCACTAGTACTGCCACTACTACTACTACCACTGTCATTACTACCACTAATACTGCCACTACTACTACTACCACTGCCATTACTACCACTAGTACTGCCACTACTACTACTACCACTGTCATTACTACCACTAGTACTCCCACTACTACTACTACCACTGCCATTACTACCACTAGTACTCCCACTACTACTACTACCACTGTCATTACTACCACTAGTACTGCCACTACTACTACTACTACCACTGTCATTACTACCACTAGTACTGCCACTACTACTACCACTGCCGTTACTACCACTAGTACTCCCATTACTACTACTACCACTGCCATTACTACCACTAGTACTGCCACTACTACTACTACCACTGCCATTACTACCACTAGTACTGCCACTACTACTACCACTGCCATTACTACCACTAGTACTCCCACTACTACTACTACCACTGCCATTACTACCACTAGTACTCCCACTACTACTACTACCACTGTCATTACTACCACTAGTACTTCCACTACTACTACTACTATCACTGCCATTACTACCACTAGTACTCCCACTACTACTACTACCACTGCCATTACTACCACTAGTACTCCCACTACTACTACTACCACTGTCATTACTACCACTAGTACTGCCACTACTACTACCACTGCCGTTACTACCACTAGTACTCCCATTACTACTACTACCACTGCCATTACTACCACTAGTACTCCCACTACTACTACTACCACTGCCATTACTACCACTAGTACTCCCACTACTACTACTACCACTGCCGTTACTACCACTAGTACTGCCACTACTACTACTACCACTGTCATTACTACCACTAGTACTGCCACTACTACTACTACCACTGCCGTTACTACTACTAGTACTACCCTTACTACTACCACTGCCATTACTACCACTAGTACTCCCACTACTACTACTACCACTGCCATTACTACCACTAGTACTCCCACTACTACTACTACCACTGTCATTACTACCACTAGTACTGCCACTACTACTACTACCACTGTCATTACTACCACTAGTACTGCCACTACTACTACTACCACTGCCGTTACTACCACTAGTACTCCCATTACTACTACTACCACTGCCATTACTACCACTAGTACTCCCACTACTACTACTACTACCACTGCCATTACTACTACTAGTACTACCCTTACTACTACCACTGCCATTACTACCACTAGTACTGCCACTACTACTACCACTGCCATTACTACCACTAGTACTCCCACTACTACTACTACCACTGCCATTACTACCACTAGTACTCCCACTACTACTACTACCACTGCCGTTACTACCACTAGTACTGCCACTACTACAACTACCACCGCCATTACTACTACTAGTACTACCCTTACTACTACCACTGCTGTTACTACCACTAGTACTCCCACTACTACTACTACCACTAGTAGTGCCACTACTACTACTACCACTGCCATTACTACCACTAGTACTCCCACTACTACTACTACCACTGCCGTTACTACCACTAGTACTGCCACTACTACTACTACCACTGTCATTACTACCACTAGTACTGCCACTACTACTACTACCACTGTCATTACTACCACTAGTACTGCCACTACTACTACTACCACTGCCGTTACTACCACTAGTACTCCCATTACTACTACTACCACTGCCATTACTACCACTAGTACTCCCACTACTACTACTACTACCACTGCCATTACTACTACTAGTACTACCCTTACTACTACCACTGCCATTACTACCACTAGTACTGCCACTACTACTACCACTGCCATTACTACCACTAGTACTCCCACTACTACTACTACCACTGCCATTACTACCACTAGTACTCCCACTACTACTACTACCACTGCCGTTACTACCACTAGTACTGCCACTACTACAACTACCACCGCCATTACTACTACTAGTACTACCCTTACTACTACCACTGCTGTTACTACCACTAGTACTCCCACTACTACTACTACCACTGCCATTACTACCACTAGTACTCCCACTACTACTACTACCACTGCCGTTACTACCACTAGTACTGCCACTACTACAACTACCACCGCCATTACTACTACTAGTACTACCCTTACTACTACCACTGCCATTACTACCACTAGTACTGCCACTACTACTACTACCACTGCCATTACTACCACTAGTACTCCCACTACTACTACTACCACTGCCATTACTACCACTAGTACTCCCACTACTACTACTACCACTGCCATTACTACCACTAGTACTGCCACTACTACTACTACCACTGCCATTACTACCACTGGTACTCCCACTACTACTACTACCACTGCCATTACTACCACTAGTACTCCCACTACTACTACTACCACTGCCATTACTACCACTAGTACTCCCACTACTACTACTACCACTGCCATTACTACCACTAGTACTGCCACTACTACTACTACCACTGCCATTACTACCACTGGTACTCCCACTACTACCACTACCACTGCCATTACTACCACTAGTACTCCCACTACTACCACTACCACTGCCATTACTACCACTAGTACTCCCACTACTACTACTACCACTGCCATTACTACCACTAGTACTCCCACTACTACTCAAACCAGTGTCTTTTTGACAGTTTTTTCTCCAGACAACCTCACTTCCTGTCTGCAGTGTCACTTAACGTCACCTGCAAACAACCTATTCCGATCACATTTGGTCTTCTTTGAAATTTGTGTGTACACTAATTCAATTATTTACCGCACATGATAAATAATTCATATGGTGTTCCCGTCTGGAAAACTTCATCCCAGCTCTTCTGCGGCTTCAGAGCCCACCCCTCCCTCTCTCCCTCCCTCTTTACTTCTAAAGCCGTTCATACCGCTTCAGTCATCGCCTGTCACTTGAAGCTCGCATTTGCACTTGCCCTCAAAGGAGGCACCCCAGCCACGTAGAACCCCTCCGCCGCTGCGTCTTAGAACTTATTTGCTGTGTTCACAATATCTGAGCGAGTTGGAGACACACAATGCACCATACTGTTGACTCCTGTGTCTGATAATTAAAGTAAGCTCTTCACACTCCAAGCAGCTTCTTTCATTTGTGTTGTAGCAGACCAACAGTTGGTGGCTCTGCTCTGTGCCAGGGCCTAATACCTCCCTCTGTTGTTGTGCGACTGATGAAAATCCCTCGCAGTCACTCACACGACTAACTCTCTCATGACCTCCTTTCCTCTTCGGCTGCTATTTGCTTTACAGTGGATCTTTGGGAAACTTTGCCATGTGCTCCGTTTGTGCACTAGGAAAAAAAAAAAAAAAGGAATATTTGGAAACACTGACATTTTTAACATTTTAATAAAGTGGTTCCCAACCTTTTTTTGGCTCGTGAACCCATTGTATCACACTGTAAAAAAAAAACAAAACAAAACAAAAAAAAAACGGTATTATTCTGGTAGCAGGGATGCCAAAAAAATACTGTTAAACCAAAAATCTAACCCAAGGGTGTCAAACTCGTTTTAGTTCAGGGGTCACATTCAGCTAAATTGGATCTGAAGTGGGTCAGACCAGAAAAATAATAACATAATAATCTATAAATAATGACAACTCTAAATTTTTGTCTTTGTTTTAGTGTAAAAAACAAACAAACAAACAAACAAACATTAAATTATGAAAATGCTTACTTTTCTAAACTAAACTATAAAAAAAAACCCTGAAAAAACTGAAATTGAAATTAAAAAACATAAGAAAATTTAGTGCAGTTTTAACAATATTATTCCTCAACTTATCATTTCTACATGTGCGTTATGGATCGGATCCACAAAGACACTAAACACTGAGGAACAGGCAGAAAAATTGTTAAAACTGTGCTTAATTTTCTTTAGACATTTCAGGTTGTTCGTATTTGTTCAGGTTATTCATATTTTAATGTTATGGAATAGTTTGTCAGTGTAAATATTTTTATAATTTAATGTTATTTTTTGCACTAAAACAAAGAGAAAAAAAAAGTTGTTAATTCTACATTTTTTGGGGTTAGTACAAGATTTTTTTTTTTAACTTAATTGAAGATTTTTTTAAATGTAATTTTATTTATTTATTTATTTATTTATTTTGGCTTAATTTAAGATTTTTTTTTACTTAATTGAAGATTTTTTTGTTGTTGTTGTTGTTGCTTAGTTCAAGATTTTTTTCTAAATTTGAGATTTGTTTTGACTTAACTGAAGATTTTTTTTGTCTTAATTCAAGATTTTTTTTACTTAATTTAAGATTTTTTTTTTTTTTTTTTGTCTTAATTCAAGATTTTTTGCTGAATTTGAGATTTGTTTTGGCTTAATTAAGGATTTATTTTTTTTGTTAAATTGAAGATTGTTTTTTTTTTTTTTTTTTTTTTTTTTTTTTTTTTGCTTAATTCAACATTTGTTCCTCAATTCAAGCTAAATTTTTTCTTGCTTAACTAAATTCAAGACTGTGGGATTTTTGCACTTGGCAAAAACATCCCAGGGGCCGAACTGGACCCTTTGGCGGGCTGCATTTTGCCCCTGGGCCGCATGTTTGACACCTCTGATCTAACCGTCTGATCTCTCTCACTGTTAAAATAACCATCTCATAAAAATACGGTAATTTTCTATATTTAAAGTACATTTTTTTTGCCAAAACTTTACATGAGATTTTGCATATTTTTTTTCAGTTTTTAATGTTTAATAAAGAATATTTTCATGAATTAAAACAATCAAATTATGTATAAATATATATATATATATATATATATATATATATATATATATATATATATATATATATATATATATATAATACTTTTCAATGAGACTGAGTTGTACAATCCACTGATAAAAACTGTATTTGGACAGTTTATCAGTGCTTATACATGTTATACATTCACAAAAATACATTTATTCAACATTTATGTTGTGAAACCTCCTGTAATTACACAAGATATTTGTCAATTAACAAACAAGTCTTGTTAAACTTACAGAACAAATACTTCTTTTATGGTTAATTGTAAGTAATTTTAGCTCATTTTATTATTAGTAATTTTTTTATTTTTTTTTTACAGTATTAAACTTTTAATTAACATTTTAATAACATAAATAGAAAATAAATATTTGTGAAATTACGATACATTTGCAAATGTATTTTAACTGTATTTTTCTGTGAAAAAAGAAAAAAATTCTTCTAAAAAATGGAAATTTTATGGTTATTCACAGTTAGTTTTTTCCTGTTATTTTACATTTGACATGTAAAATCACAGTCTGTTTTTGTAATTTCATTGATATTTTCCTGTATCTTAAAAATTCAGGAAAAATCTGTAAAATAAACAGTCAAAATTCTTTTAAATTGCAGATTTTTTTTTTTTTTTTTTTTTTTTACAGTGCATCACAATATTCTGGCGACCCCAGGAATTCAAAACGGAGACTTTTTTTTTTTTTTTTTTTTTTGGCTAAAATTAATTTGTTTTTGATCATGTAATACTTTGCTATACTATGTTGCAAATAAACGTTAATTTTTGACGACCTTTAGTCTATATAATGTATATTATTATGGACGGAGGCAGAAAAGCCAGGTGTAGATTACTGCAAAAAGTGAGAATTTGATTTTCCTTGGTCAGGATATGTACAGTCAGTCCAGCTTGGATTTACAAGGCTGACAATTAATACTGAACAAACAAGTACTCAAACTACGAATTATGAAAGAGCTGCAGCATCTGAAACCGACCACAATGAACATTTGACAGATAAACAGAACCACAGTGCTTCAGTTTCAGCTTCACAGTTTGTCATGTCTTTTATGGATTGGGATTGTCTCGGTCAACTCACCATATATTTTTTATTAGTAAGTTTTTTTAAAAATTTTTATCAATTACTAGAAATTTCAGGCGACCCCAAGGTTATAAAAACACTACTTTCGGTGAAATAAACGCTAGCTGCAGTAATTCCTCCTTCTCATTCATTTCAGGTAGTTTAACAATCACGCGTTTTCAAAAGACCCATTAACTGAAGCATTATGGCGTTTTCAAGAAGCAATTTTCGGTCTACTATCAGATTTGTTAAAAGCCATTATCTTACAATTGTTGCCGTTTCGTGGGGGAGTCCTATAACAGCTCCGGCTCTGTTGAACACAGTTAGATATCGGTATTGGCATGAAGTGTCGATTTTAGCAGAAAAGAAAACATTGATTCAGTCTCAGATTTAAATCAAGACCCGTTCGGCGACTGTGGAATTGCAATCTTTTCGCTGTCACAATGAAGCCGCGGGATCCTTAAACACAGACTTGTCATTCGGTTGTGTTTTTGCAGCTCGAGTGCAGCTTGTGCTATAATAAATGCAAGTCAAACTCCTACTGCGTATTACAAACCATTAAAGCTAAAAAAAAAAAAAAAAAAACAGAAGGGATGCTTTCACTCAGACGCACTTTGCGACAAAACCTGTTCTGTTAAAAGCCTTTTAAATACATCCAGCTCCCCCTATGTCTGCTTCACAATGACTGAAAATTGAAGGCCTTTCTGATCTACTTATCTGTCATATTGTGATGACACACGCCTCTAAAAAGGTAATTATCAGCGGCTAGAATCTCTAAATAACCCAAATACTTAAATAGATCAATTGATTTCTTAGGGCATCTTCTAGTTTGCATACAGAAGGCCTTATAATATCACAGTTAATCAGCTGTGGTGAAAGAAGCTCTGTCAAACCAATGAAATGTGTGGCATTTAATTAGCTTTTATGCCATTCACACTTGACTTGCGATGGGTGTTCGACTTCTTAACACCATTTATCTGCCGGAACAGAATGATTCAGTTAGAGTAGCCGGTCTAGTGTCGATTTTGTCAAACAAGCATGTCATCCTCATACTTTCTTAAAAACAGTTGAGTTAACCTTTTCATGCATGAATTATGTGAACCTTAGTCAGTATTTTTTCTTGAGTGTTTTTGTTCCTCTTTAGGCATGAAAAAAAAAACAATGCAGTTGATTTTTTTTTTTATTTTTTTATGAACCTATTTTTCGTGGAGTTACAAAAATGTCCACTCAGCTGGACACCATGCATTTAAGGTTTTTTTTTTTTTTTTTTTTTAACTTTATTTAAAGAAATTAAAAGAACACAAATGAAGGAAATAATGAACAGAATGTACAAAAATGAAGAAAATACAAAAATAAAATGAACACAAATGAAGGAAATAATGAAGGAAATGCACAAAAATGAAGAAAACATAAAAATTAAATGAACACAAATAAAGAAAATAATGGGGAAAAAAATGCACAAAAAATGTAGACAATACAGAAATTAAATGAACACAAATGAAGGAAATAATGAACAAAATGCACAAAAGTGAAGAAAATATGAAAATTAAATGAACACAAATGAAGGAAATAATGAACAAAATGCAAAAAAAAAAAATAAGAAAATATAAAAATTAAATGAACACAAATGAAGGAAATAATGAACAAAATGCACAAAAATGAAGAAAATATGAAAATTAAATGAACACAAATGAAGGAAATAATGAAAAAAATGCAGAAAATATGAAATTAAGAAAATATGAAAATTAAATGAACACAAATGAAGGAAAAAATTAACAAAATGCACAAAATGAAGAAAATATGAAAATTAAATGAACACAAATGAAGGACATAATGAACAAAATGCACAAAAATGGAGAAAATACAAAAATTAAATGAACACAAATGAAGGAAATGAACAAAATGCACAAAAATGAAGAAAATATAAAATAAAATGAACACAAATGAAGGAAATAATGAAAAAAATGCAGAAAATATGAAATGAAGAAAATATGAAAATTAAATGAACACAAATGAAGCAAAAAATTAACAAAATGCACAAAAATGAAGAAAATATAAAAATTAAATGAACACAAATGAAGGAAATAATGAACAAAATGCACAGAAATGAAGAAAATATAAAAATTAAATGAACACAAATGAAGGAAAAAATTAACAAAATGCACAAAAATGAAGAAAATATGAAAATTAAATGAACACAAATGAAGGAAATAATGAAAAAAATGCAGAAAATATGAAATGAAGAAAATATGAAAATTAAATGAACACAAATGAAGGAAAAAATTAACAAAATGCACAAAAATGAAGAAAATATAAAATTAAATGAACACAAATGAAGGACATAATGAACAAAATGCACAAAAATGGAGAAAATACAAAAATTAAATGAACACAAATGAAGGAAATGAACAAAATGCACAAAAATGAAGAAAATATAAAATAAAATGAACACAAATGAAGGAAATAATGAAAAAAATGCAGAAAATATGAAATGAAGAAAATATGAAAATTAAATGAACACAAATGAAGCAAAAAATTAACAAAATGCACAAAATGAAGAAAATATAAAAATTAAATGAACACAAATGAAGGAAATAATGAACAAAATGCACAAAATGAAGAAAATATAAAAATTAAATGAACACAAATGAAGGAAATAATGAACAAAATGCACAAAAATGAAGAAAATATAAAATTAAATGAACACAAATGAAGGAAATAATAAACAAAATGCACAAAAATGGAGAAAATACAAAAATTAAATGAACACTAATGAAGGAAATAATGAACAAAATGCACAAAAATGAAGAAAATATAAAATAAAATGAACACAAATGAAGGAAAAAATGAACAAAAATGCAGAAAAATGATTAAAGAACTTGATAACATTTATAGAACTTTTTATTTCACAAGTATAACATTTAGAATTTCAAGCAACGTATTCATAATACAAAGACTGACACTGGACATGATAAACAAACAGGACCCAAGGGAAAAAAAAGAAAAGAAAAAAAAAAGGCAATACAAAAAAGACACACATAAAGACAGTCCAGACAGTGCATTCTGGTACCATTAAAGGAGGTAAATAGATAAATAAATAAATAAATAAAACAGGTCAATAACAATATAAACACCTAAAATGTTTTTAAAGTTCCAGGCCAGGCAACATATTCAGGCAGTGTAAAAAAGGCTCCCATATTTTGTAAAATTTATTGATAGAGTTATTTAGAGTTGTTGAGCCGCATTATGTAATAAATTCCCATTATGTAATAAAAGTTCAAAATGTAATGAGAATGTCACGTCATCTTGTAATAAAGCCGCATTATGTAATAAACTGACGCATTTTGTAATAAACTACATCGACGCATTATATAGTAAATTTTTTCACATTATGTAGTAAGTTATTACAATTTGAGAAATTTATTACAAAACGCACTTGACACATTTTTATTTAAAAAAAAACAATGTAATAACATGGCTCATTATGTAATAACAATCCAAATTAATATAATTTCAGAGCAATTTAGAAGAAATTAGTCACAGGAGCTACAGGTAATGGAATCAGAAGTTTAACCACACACTTTAAAGATTTAAAGATTAATTTAGCACATTACATTTTCCTGAAAATAAAAATGTGTCAAGTGCATTTTGCAATAAATTTCTCAAATTGTAATAACTTACTACATAATGTGAAAAAATTTACTACATAATGCACTGAGGTAGTTTATTACAAAATGCGTCAGTTTATTACATAATGCGGCTTTATTACAAGATGACGTGACATTCTTATTACATTTTGAACTTTTATTACATAATGGGAATTTATTGCATAATGCAGCTCAACAAGGGTGCACCTAATTTTTTCTAACTTTATATAAAGCATGATGTCTCTAATCTGTTGATCATGTGTTGGAGGTGATGAGTCCTTCCATTTGAAGAGAATGGTACGCCTAGCTAGTAAAGATGCAAAGGCTGAAGGAACTGAGTCATCCGTGCATGAAATGAGATGCATTTAAGTTTTGAAGCAAAGAAACATTTATTTAAAAATCCTCATGAGAAAGTGTGAAAACTATGAAATAAAAACATTTTTAATGCCGCTAGTTGCTAAATTGCTACTGTTTTCTCACATTTTTATCATACTCTAATATTAGTTATTACTCATTTCATGAAGATAAAATCTTCCTGAGACCCAGGAAATTGACAGTTTTAGCTTTTTTACATTAAAAATTGTCTTGATTGGAAACTGCATAATGCAACAGTTTTTTCAGATACATTTTTAGCTTACGTAAGCGATTGTCATGTGGCATCGTCGTCTGTCGTCCGTTACAAAACTTGCATTCCTCTTCTTCTCCGAAACTACAATTCCGATTGACTTCAAACTTGGTATACAGCTTCTTTATGATGATTTTAACTAAAGTTAGTGAAATTATTTGGATCTGATTCTGGATTTGGTGCGACTTTGAAAAATGTCCCCATTATAAGAGATAGGAAGTGGATCGATGAAATGACTCAGTAAATATAAATGATATCCAGTGTAAATTTCTACAGTCCAGCCCTGATGGGGAGATGACCCAAACATAATGTCCACATGCTGATCAGGATCTTCTTCTGGATCCGGGAACTTATGGAAAATTGAACATGGGCTCTTATGAGGAAAAAAATTCAATCGTCTTTTTCTCCGAAACTCCAGTTCTGATTGACTTCAAACTTGGTATACAGCTTCTGTATGATGATGTCAGCACAAGGTATTGAAATTATTCCAACCGGATCTGATTCTGGATTTGGTGCCACTTTGAAAAATTTTCCCATTACAACAGATAGGAAGTGGATTGATCCAATAAATCAGTATCAATGATATCAAGTTGGAATTTGATTTTTTTTTACAGATCTGATTGGAATATGACCAAAACATGGGCTATTTCTGTAATAGAATAAATACACAGAACTGGGTGAGAATAAATGGCATCTGGATATATTTCCCAAAGCTTTTTATTTGGCCGGTAAGCTACAGGGCCATTGGTCCTATTATTAAAATTTATTTTTATTTATTGATTGATTTTTTTTTTTTAATGGAATGTCCTTTGCAATGTACAGCATTTTTAAAGTACAACTATCAAACTTTTGTCCCCTACAGAGGACAAAATGCATTGCTGGGTCTCAGGAGGATGTGCTAAATAAATAAATAAATTTTGTTTGTTAATTACAGTCTAATAACAATTAGCAATTGATTTACTCTAAAACATGTTAGTGCAGATCAGGTTTATGAAGAGCAGCGAAGTTACAGTAATAGTATGAATTGCAGTGTTTTGGATGATGCATAAGAGTCCACTGTGTTGGCTGATATGGAACTAAAACAACAAAAAAAAAACCAATAATAAGAATAAACAATAGAACAGCCGTAGAATAGCTGTCTACTGTAGTGACCACTATGCATGAAAGGGTTAATTACTGATTTCTCTTTTTTTTTGTATTTGTTTGATTAAAGAAACCAGTACTTTTTTCATTTTCAGTTAAACCGATCGTCTCTGCAGTCTTTATTGCTACATACGAGTGCTGAACCATTTGTTCCAGTGTAACAGATAAATGTAATAATAGTAATCTGCCGTCCCCTTTGATTGTTTCTGCACACAGACACAGGATAACCGATAATTAACTGAAATACCCAAACACAACCGTATGGAACAGTGGTGTCAAACACACAGCCCACAGGTTCCAATCCAGCCCGTGGGATGAAAGTGCAAAAATTAAGGGTGGCCAAATCATTTTAGTTCAGGTTCCACATACAGATCAGATAAAATAATAACATAATAATAAATAATGACTACTACAACTTTTCTTTTTCATAAATTAAGTGAAAAAAAATGTAAGTTAAAAAAAAACCCATTACACTATGAAAATGTTTACATGTACAAACTGTCCTTTCACAATAAAATGCAAATAAATACATAAATGAAGCAGATCCAAGGTGATCTGTAAGTTGTCTTAATAATAAACTGAAATGTAATATTGTAGAATTTTTTATTTTAGTTCCAAACTCCAAAATATTAACGATATTATGCCTGTTACCAAATGTTTGTGTAACATTGTGTGTAATGCACACGTATAAATTAGAGCCCGACTGATTAATCGGCGGGCTGATTATAGTGTATCACCGATTAATCAACATCGGTCAATAATTAACTGATGTATTAACTTTATTGCTGTGTGGAAATTCTGTGTCTGTGCTGCCTAAAGAGTTCGAGGAATCGTAAAGCATGTCAGTTTCACTGTCACTTCTGTTTCACAATCACGCTACCCCCCCCCCCCAAAAAAAAAAAAATCAACGACCGTTATCCCCCCTGCTCTGAAAATCACGGGCCACTACCCCCCACCCCCTCCCTCCAAAAATCACAGGCCGCAATCCCTGTGTATATCAATGTTCGTATTTCATATATAGGCCTATATCTCGGTTATCGGCCGATATATTGGATATCAGCTTTTTTTAGCCCCCAATATCAGTATTGGCATTGGCCCCAAAAATCCCATATCAGCAAGGCTCTAATATAAATGATAAGTTGAAGTATAATATTGTTAAAATTGCACTAATTTTTCCAATGAACTTCCATTTTTTTCAGGTTATTCACATCTTTTTTTTTTTGTAAAAATGTAAATATTTTAACCCTTTCATGCATACTGGTCACTCCAGTGGACAGCTATTCTAGAGCTGTTCTCTTGTATATTCATGGGTTTTGTTGTTCTTTTTTTTTTTTTTTTTTTTTTTTTTACACATATCTTTATTAAAGTTTTAAGACACTCCACATCTTTTCTGACATGAATTGGTAACATTATGTAGATCTCTCCTGACCATAAACCCCCAGAATCGCAAGCTCTCCCCATACTTCTCACACGGTTTATCAGTAAATACATGTTTCTGTGCGTCAAAAATTAAACGTGGTGTCCAGCTGAGTGGACATTTTTGCAACTTCATGAAAAATAAGTTCATAAGAATTTTTTTTTTTTTTTTTTTCATTATTATTATTTTTTTTTAATGTGTTTTTAAATTTTGTAATTATTTTATTTATTTATTTTTCTGAAGAAAATTTTCAATCGCACTGTTTTTTTTCATGCCAATTCAACAGGAATAAAAACACTCAGGAAAAAAAAATTTGATTAAGGTTCTCATAATTTGTGCATGAAAGGGTTAAAAATTTAATGGTTTTTGTACTAAAACAAAGAGAAAAACTTAGAGTTGTCATTATTTATAAGGTTATTATGTTATTATTTTACAGGTTCAGCTCGCTTAAGATCAAATTCGGTTAAATGTGGCCCCTGAACCAAAATGAGTTTGACCCCTCTGTCATAGAAGAATGGAATATATGCTGAAGCCAAAGCCGTTTTTTATTTATTTATTTATTTATTTATTTTACAAGCCGCCTGATCATTGCTATCTGTTGTCACTCTAACGCCTGCTTTGTTAAGCTAAGCCTTGCTGACTCAGACTAATCCTTATTGAATATAGGGACTTCCTTTTAAAAGTTGACTGTTGTGTGTGTCTTTTGATGTGTTGTTTGTTATTCAGTATGAAAGGCTCATTATTTCTGCACAATACCATATTAGTTCTTTAAACAGCTTTAAGCCTTTTGTAAGTATCAGACACTGAATTGCAGTAAAACAAAGGATAATGTTCAATAAAAGGAGATTCAGTTCGGTGTTGGTGTTTGTTAGTTTATTTAATTATAAGCTACATTTACTCCTCCTACAGCCTGTTGACTTAAAGTATTATTTGTTCCGGTAATATAAAAGTCCTGTTTTTTTGTTGTTTTTTTTTTGTTTTTTTTTAACTCAAGCCACATTACAGATGTAACAGTGGAAATATTTTAATTAACACAACTATCACTGCATGGGTTTTAATTCTGTAGATATCAAAGCAGTTAAACTTAACTTAGACTGACTCTACTGTGTGCATTTTATTTACAGATGTTCCACTTAAGATTTTTTTTTTTTTTTTCTGTGATTTTCAATATGTGCAGCTGAAAATCTGACTTTAATGCACAAATATCACACACTACAGTAGTCGCTTTTACATTGACCCTCAAATTGTGCAAATATAGCTTAATGGGAAAACAACAATTTCGCCCAAACTCTCGTTTTTCGATTAAAAGTTTATGCGTTGGCAAGAAGTGGTTTTTCGGGCGTAGAGCAATTGGTATCACTCACAACTGCAATGGAAAGACCTTTTTTCTGCAACTAGAGTCACATGAATAAAAAAATAAAACTGGATGTTGACAGATGCTACAATAAGTGAAGAAGAAGAGTTTGTGTGTGGACACACTAGGAAACCGAATAATTTTTTTAATTTAGTATGACATAGAATATATAGAATAGATAATATATATATATATCAATACATATAATAATAATGATTATATCTGTAAATCAGCACAATATTTACGTTCGTCGCCATGTTTATGGAATGACGTCTCGTGTCATCTCATGATAATAAATAAACAAATCATTGCATTTGTGATTTAAGGGGAAAAATAAATACTGGTAAAGTAAATATTGAGTAAATGTTGGTAAAGTTTGGCACAGATGTCCAATGGAAAAGCCACTAGTGACGACCAAACGTTTTGGTTGTAACACAAATTTTATTTTGCGAAGCTTTGCTGCATCAGTTTTTCCATGTTTCCCAGTTAATCTGAAACCTATAAAATGCTTCTAAATGTAATTCAGAAATTTTTTTTTTTTTTTTTTTTTTTTTTGGCAAATGTATCACATTTTTGCTCGGAGTCAATTTGGATCACTGCCCAAAACTTTTTGGACCACAACTGTGTTACAGATATTTTTCAAAACAAATATTTCCCTCTGTGTTTGTGCTTCTCTTCTGTACATAAACAGCATTTTATATCATTAAACCAGAGATTTTTATTTTTATTTTTTAAACCCACCAAAGTTAAGAGTCTGAAAACTCTAGTTTGTGTGGAAAAATATGCTTGAAAATAATGGTTTGTCACCATTATTAGTTTAGTGCAGGGGTTCCCAAAGTGGGGTACGTGTACCCCCAGGAGTACTTGGAAGAAGCCCGTTCATTTAAGACTATTGACTCATGAACTGACAGCGTTCTCTTAAGAAAAATATCTTTTCTGACATGAATTGGTAACATTGTATGGGCCCCCCCAGACCACCTCTGAATTTTGAAACGCCAATGAAAATAAATAAAATAATAACTGACAGGTATTCAAGTCACTATTAGTTATATTGTCTGTCAACATTTTTGTATGACTGATACATAATCAAACATCATTTTAAATAAATAAATAAATAGATAAATCAATCAATCAATCAATAAATAAATAAAGGGGTGTTGGTGTGGGGGGGTATGGTCTCACTTTGTAAGTTATGATGAGATATTAGGCCTTGATTCTAAAAATTTTTTAACCCTTTCATGCATAGTGGTCACTACAGTGGACAGCTATTCTACAGCTGTTCTCTTGTATATTCATAGATTTTGTTGTTCTTTTCGTTGTTTTATTTTTTTGTTTTGTTTTGTTTTTTTTCACTTATCTTTATTAAAGTTTTAAGACACTACATATCTTTTCTGGCATGAATTGGTAACATTATGTAGATCTCTCCTGAGCATAAACCCCCAGAATCACAAGCCCTCCCCATAGTTTTCACGTAATTTATCAGTAAATACATGTTTGCTTGCTTCAAAAATTAAACACGTGGTGTCCAGCTGATTATTATTATTATTATTATTATTATTATTATTATTATTATTATTATTATTATTATTATTGTTGTTGTTGTTATTATATATATATATATATATATATATATATATATATATATATATATATATATATTTTTTTTTTTTTTTTTTATTAATCTTATCTGTTTATTTATTTATTTATATTTTTTTATAAGAATTTTTTCAATCACATTGTTTTTTTTACATGTTTAAAGAGAAATGAAAACACTCAGGGAAAAAATCTTGATTAAGGTTCTCATAATTCGTGCATGAAAGGGTTAAAAGATAGTTTGTTTGTTTTTTTTTGCACATATCTCTATTAAAGTTTTAAGACACTACATATCTTTTCTGACATGAATTGGTAACATCATGTAGATCTCTCCTGATCATAAATCCCCAAAATCACAAGCCCTCCCCGTAGTTTTCACACAATTTATCAGTAAATACATGTTTCTGTGCGTCAAAAATGAAACGTGTGGTGTCCAGCTGAGTGGACATTTTTACAACTTCATGAAAAACAGGTTTATAAGAATAAAAAATAATAATAATAATATCTATATTTTTTTTATTTTAATTTTTTATTATTATTTTTATTTTATTGTTTTAATTTATTTTTCAGAAGAAAATTTTCATTGTTTTTTTCATGCCTAAAGAGGAATAAAAACACTCAGGAAAAAATTTTGATTGAGGTTCTCATAATTCGTGCATGAAAGGGTTAAATTAATTCAATATCTTGTGGAAGATATGAGTTTTCAGTTTAATTGTGTAGTTATGCAGGATGAGAGTTTGGCAATCCATGAATTCAAAGATGGACAATCAACACTTTCCCAAGACACTTAGCATGTATTAGACAGAGGTTCACCAGCTTACTTTCATGAGTGCTAAAGTTTCTGGAATTGGTTTTTGTAAATTTAAAACAAAAAATAAAAGGATGTTTTTTGGTGTTTTCTTCTTTTGCTTTCAGCTCCCGCAGCGTCTCCTAACCCAAACCCAAACCGCTTTATAATGTTCACAGCAGTCAAGATCCAAACTCTGTTATTATACATCCACAGCCTACACCCCCACGCCCAATCCCCTCCTGTCTGTTGAGGAAAGGCATGCAAATGTGTGCTTCCTTCAGTGACAAATTATAGTACCTTGCAACAGAAAATCTCATTATTAACCATAGCATTGAAATGTGACTCATAGAAGCTACAGGGACTTGTTAAAGGAGTTTATTGTGGGGCAGCTGCTGTAAGATGCACTGAACTGTGCTGGAACCGGTGGAGGAGTTTTTTTTTTTTTTTTTTTTTTTTTACAGTCGTACTGAGCTGTTTTGAAGGAGGGAAAAAAAAAAAAAAAAAGCATCCTAAGCAGCAGTTCTGAGGAAAAAACAGCAACTGAGAGTGGATTCTGAGAACTCTTAAGTGGTGTGCAGCCCTGTTTGCTTGTTTGTTTACTACCTCACCCCGAGCGCTGTAGCGGGTCGCGGGGATCAACTCGACTCCCTTGTCTGGTATAATCTGACACCGAGTGGAAAAAGAGCATTTAAAGAGCACTGCTGATAATGCATATTCCACTTAGTTTTCATATTCATGTTTACAACTTAAGGAGCTTTTTTTTTTTTTACCTATTTATTTTTTATGTGCATCTGTTGTATAAACCCAGAAAAAAAAAAAAAAAGAAAAGAAAAAACTATATTTTTTTAATCAAGGTCTTGGAAAACCACTTTAGAATCAGGTATTGTTGTGTTTTATGAGATAACTCAAGGGGATTTATGAATAAATGGAAAAGAAAAACACAACTTTCTTTCTTAAATACACTTAGTTATGCTCAGAAATCCTACAATAAATGCAAAAATACACTTATATATCCTTAAATATTATTCAATACACGCAAAAATACCCTTATATATGCTTAAATATCCTACAATAAAGGCAAAAATATACGGAATTATGCTCAAAAATCCTACAATACACGCAAAAATACACTTAAATATGCTTAAATATTCTGCAATACACGCAAAAATACACTTAATTATGCTCAAAAATCCTGCAATACACACAAAAATACACTTAAATATGCTTAAATATCCTACAATACATGCAAAAATTCTCTTTAATATGCTTAAATATCCTACAGTACATGCAAAAATATACTTAATTATGCTCAAAAATCCTGCAATACACACAAAAATACACTTATGTATTTTTCATGCGCATCTGTTGTATAAACCCAGAAAGAAAAAAAACAAACTATTTTTTTTTAATCAAGGTCTTAGAACTATGTGGAAAACCACTTTAGAATCAGGTATTGTTGTGTTTTATAAGATAACTCAAGGGGATTTATGAATAAATGGAAAACAAAAACACAACTCTCTGCTTGTATTGGAAATAATACCTAGCACTAGTGCTATACCTGCAAGCAGAAAAAGTTAATGTATGCAACATTAAGTGGGCCGGACCAGTCAAATAATATAAACAATAGGATAAGAACTTATGAGTGAAAAAAAAGTTTAATTCTGTAAAATAAAAAATACACTTAAGTATCCTACAATACATGCAAAAATACACTTAATTATGCTCAAAAATCCTACAATGCACGCAAAAATACTCTTTAATATGCTTAAATGTCCTACAGTACATGCAAAAATACACTTAAATATGCTTAAATATTCTGCAATACACGCAAAAATACACTTAATTATGCTCAAAAATCTTACAATACACGCAAAAATACACTTAAATATGCTTAAATATCCTACAATACATGCAAAAATACTCTTTAATATGCTTAAATATCCTACAGTACATGCAAAAATACACTTAAATATGCTTACATATTCTACAATACACGCAAAAATACACTTAAATATGCTTAAATATTCTACAATACACGCAAAAATACACTTAAATATGCTTAAATATTCTACAATACACACAAAAATATACTTAATTATGCTCAGAAACCCTGCAATACACGCAAAAATACACTTAAATATGCTTACATATTCTACAATACACGCAAAAATACACTTAAATATGCTTAAATATTCTACAATACACGCAAAAATACACTTAAATATGCTTAAATATTCTACAATACACACAAAAATATACTTAATTATGCTCAAAAATCCTACAATACACGCAAAAATACACTTAAATATGTTTAATATTCTTCAATACACGTAAAAATACACTTAAATATGCTTAAATATTCTTCAATACACGCAAAAATACACTTAAATATGCTTAAATATTAACTTCAGGAGCTCTTTTTACATATTTGTTTCTTATGCGCATCTGTTGTATAAACCCAGAAAAAAAAACAAAAAACAAAAAACAAAAAAAACAGTTTTTTTAATCAAGGTCTTGGAAAACCACTTTAGAATCAGGTTTTGTTGTGCTTTATAAGATAACTCAAGGGGATTTATGAATAAATGGAAAACAAAAACACAACTCTCTGCTTGTATTGGAAATAACACCTAGCGCTAGTGCTATACCTGCAAGCAGAAAAAGTTAATGTATGCATGATAAAGTGGGCCGGACCAGTAAAATAATATAAACAACAGTATAAGAACTTATGAGTGAAAAAAGTAAATTCCGTAAAATAAAAATACATTTAAATATGCTTAAATATCCTACAATACACGCAAAAGTACACTTAAATATGCTTAAATATTCTACAATACACGCAAAAATACACTTAAATATGCTTAAATATTCTACAATACATGCAAAAATGTACTTAATTATGCTAAAAAATCCTACAATACACGCAAAAATACACTTAAATATGCTTACATATTCTACAATACATGCAAAAATACACTTAAATATGCTTAAATATTCTACAATACACGCAAAAATACACTTAAATATGCTTAAATATTCTACAATACACACAAAAATATACTTAATTATGCTCAAAAATCCTACAATACACGCAAAAATACACTTAAATATGTTTAATATTCTTCAATACACGTAAAAATACACTTAAATATGCTTAAATATTCTTCAATACACGCAAAAATACACTTAAATATGCTTAAATATTAACTTCAGGAGCTCTTTTTACATATTTGTTTCTTATGCGCATCTGTTGTATAAACCCAGAAAAAAAAACAAAAAACAAAAAACAAAAAAAACAGTTTTTTTAATCAAGGTCTTGGAAAACCACTTTAGAATCAGGTATTATTGTGTTTTATAAGATAACTCAAGGGGATTTATGAATAAATGGAAAACAAAAACACAACTCTCTGCTTGTATTGGAAATAACACCTAGCGCTAGTGCTATACCTGCAAGCAGAAAAAGTTAATGTATGCATGATAAAGTGGGCCGGACCAGTAAAATAATATAAACAACAGTATAAGAACTTATGAGTGAAAAAAGTAAATTCTGTAAAATAAAAAATACATTTAAATATGCTTAAATATCCTACAATACACGCAAAAGTACACTTAAATATGCTTAAATATTCTACAATACACGCAAAAATACACTTAAATATGCTTAAATATTCTACAATACATGCAAAAATGTACTTAATTATGCTAAAAAATCCTACAATACACGCAAAAATACACTTAAATATGCTTACATATTCTACAATACATGCAAAAATACACTTAAATATGCTTAAATATTCTACAATACACGCAAAAATACACTTAAATATTCTTAAATATCCTACAGTACATGCAAAAATATACTTAATTATGCTCAAAAATCCTTCAATAGACGCAAAAATACACTTAAATATGTTTAAATATTAACTTCAGGAGCTCTTTTTACATATTTACTTTACATGCACATCTGTTGTATAAACCCAGAAAAAAAAAAGAAAAAACGATGTTTTTTTTTAATCAAGGTCTTGGAAAACCACTTTAGAATCAGGTATTGTTGTGTTTTATGAGATAACTCAAGGGGATTTATGAATAAATGGAAAAGAAAAACACAACTTTAAGCTTGTACTGGAAATAATACCTAGTGCTAGTGCTATACCTGCAAGCAGAAAAAGTTAATGTATGCATCAGTGCTGTCGTACTTAACTTTTGTTTTTATGTAGACAGCTCAGCTATAGGAGCTATTCCCAAAAAGTTTTCAGAACGTGACCCAGTGCATATATATCCCAAAACAACTTACACTTGCAAAACCTTATGTTATAGCGAAGAAGAGAGAAAGTTTTGTATTGAATCCCATCAGTGGCACCTACATACAGTACACCCACCAAAGTTCACAAGAAATCCAGCTAAGTGCATGTGTAGGCAAGTGTGAAGTCTGGAGAGATGCGATTGTGTTTGTGTGTCTATTGTTGTTTTATTTTCAGCGTGCTTTGTATCACTCCATATGCTTTACAGATGGCAGGCACAGTGAAGCACACATTTGCATTCACTATAGGGTAAAAAACAGATATAAAAAGGACAGAAAACATGCTCTTGGAAGATGTTGCCGTTACCATCATCTTACAAGGGGATGGTAAAAATGGGCCTTCAAGGTATGGATGCTACATTATTAATTCACACAATCCGCAACAGCTCCAACTACAGGATAACAGTGGAAACACAGATTGATGGAAAATCTCGTCACTGGCGGGGAAAGTGTTAAAGATGCATCACTATTCAGACATTATAATGTAATTAAATAATGAAGCCAGTCAGTCTTATCTGTATATGTAAAGCTCTCTGAAGGTTTTATGTTTGCACACTGAGGTGGGTCAGATAGACGCTGACTGTGAAAAATTAGTCGTGTGCAGTGAAGAATCTTTGTGCATTCAAGCTGTTGACAGGTGAATCGTAGTTGAATTCATTCACTCACTCAATCCCAGTTCATATTATAAGCACTGATGCTTCACATTTCCAGATGGAAGTGATGGACTCAAACTTTTCCAAAAGTTTTACTAAATATCTTTGTACACATAAGAACACAGATGACATACTGTCTAAAATACACTTACTGTATAAAGGCTTTTTAATACACTGTAAAAAAAAAAAAATCTGTAATGTAACAGAATTTTCACTGTTTATTTTACAGATTTTTTCCTGTATTTTCAAGATACAGGAAAATATCAATGAAATGACAAAAATAGACTGTGATTTTACACGTCAAATGTAAAATAACACGAAAAAAATGTAACTGTGAATAACCATAAAATTTAAATTTTTAAAAGATGTTTTCTTTTTTCACAGAAAAATACCGTTTAAATACATTTGCAAATGTATCATAATTTCACAAATACTTCTTTTCTATTTATGAGATTAAGCTGTTAATTTAAAGTGTAATACTGTAAAAATAATAAATAAAACGAGATAAAATTACTGACAATTAACTGTAAAAGAAGTATTTGTTCTGTAAGTTCAGTGAGACTTGTTTGTTAATTGACAAATACCTTGTGTAATAACAAGATCTTTCACAACAAAAATGTTGAATAAATGTGTTTTTGTGAATGTATAACATGTATAAGCACTGATAAACTGTCCAAATACAGTTTTATCAGTGGATTGTACAACTTAGTCTCATTGAAAATTATTTATGTTTATATTTATGGGTAATTTGATTGTTTTAATATATGTAAATATTCTTTATTAAACATTAAAAAGTAAAAAAAAAAGAAAAAAAAAAAAAAAAAGCAAAATCTCATGTAAAGTTAGGGCAAAAAACTGTATTTTAATTATGGAAAATTACCGTATTTGTATGAGATGGTTATTTTCCATTATTTAACAGTATTTCCTGCTGCTGGAATATTACCATTTTTTTCTTTCTTTTTTTTTTTATTTTTTATTTTTTTACAGTGTATAGTAATATGTAAAAAAAAAAAAAAAAAAAAAAAGTTGTATAGTAATATCTTCAACTGTTTTTAAGTTATATTACTTTGAAATTTGTCCCATTATAAACCAATGGGGATTTTCAAATTTAAAAAATTCATTAAAATTTTTAAAAAAATTAATATTTCCCAATGCTTTGAACAAACTTGCTAGACCTTACCCTAAAGATGTTCCACAACTATCATCAAGTTATTCTGACTGACAGTTTCGAAGAAGAAGATTCTTGAATAATTGTTGATGGACGGACGACAACTTTAGCTCATTGGACTAAAAATACTGCATTACAAATTTCTGCACCCCTAACCATGATAAACTAAAACTAAAAAAAGTCACCTAGTGGTTCAGTGAATGGAAATCATTTATTACTCAACCTTGCCTTCCTGTTGCACGTGTCAGTTTCTACAAATGACAGTTATAATTAAAGACACACACACCTGCAGTGACCGATATTGAGCATAATACTAACACAAATAAATAAGGTGATGGACAGACGGCTACTGCCATCAGTGAATCGTCTCCCAAAGGTACAGCATCTGTGCTGACCTCAATCTACTGCAGGTCATAGACTGATTTAAACACCGAGATTTGATGTTTCAGGTACAAGTTCATTACACAAAGCAATAACAGACAGGAGCAAAATGGAGGATGATGCCATCATTTTCCAATCTGTCCATTTTATCTGTGCACATGGATACACACAAACTGGAATTTTTATGAAACTTCACCTTGGAAAGTGTTAAAAATCTGAATTTTGTGACTTAAAATGCTGTTTACATGTGGACAGAAGGTCCAAATGCGGAGAAAAATATGTTTTGCAAAATATCCACAGGACATGATGTGACGACGATGACTTTGTTACAACTTTTTTAGCAGAGATATTGTATTTGCCCTTGTGTATTTATGATAGAAACATTACAACATGTAATAAAAAATTAAACTATCCAATGTCCCTTATTCCAGTTAAATTGCTTTATCGTTTTATCGTGTCATTTTAGTCTTAACCCATAAAGACACAGTGTTACTTTTGTGGCACTTCCAAAATATTTTTTTCTCTATATTTGACTTTTTTCAAGTGATTTATCCAAATTTATTATGACATTATCCTCTGTATTTTGTGCTTTATTAGTGAACATCAGGTATTTTCCTGTATTAGATTTGTTGATCGTGTACATGTTCATATAAGATCAAATTAAAGTTGAGGGTTTTTACATCAGAAACGGAGAAAACTGAACAAAAAGTGACTTTTTCAGCAGTATTTTGCGCTTTTTTAGTGATCAGACATTTTCCTATACTTAATTCACTGATCATGTGGATGTTCATAAAAGATCAGATTAAAGTTAAGGGTTAATATATAAAAAACAGAGAAGACTGAAGAAAAAGTGACTTTTTCAGCAAAATATATCAGTAACTGAACATAAACTAAGTGTCTCCATCCACTGCCATTGATCGAACTCTATGGGTTTTAACTGGTGAATCAATGTTGTAGAAGATGACAGTGTTTTGTGTGTTTTTCGGTAAAAAAAAAAATTTTTTCTCTATATTTAACTTTTCTTGAGGGATTTATCACAATTTATTATGACATCATCCTCTGTATTTGGCGCTTTTTTTTTTTTTTTTTTTTTTTAGTGAACATCAGGTATTTTCCTATATTAAATTTGTTGTTCATGTACGTGTTCATATAAGATCAAATTATAGTTGAGGGTTTTTACATCAGAAACAGAGAAAACTGAACAAAAAGTGACTTTTTCAGCAGTATTTTGCGCTTTTTTTTTTTTTTAGTTAATATCAGGTATTTTCCTATATTTAATTCACTGATCATGTGGATGTTCATAAACGATCAGATTAAAGTTATTATATCAAAAACAGAAGACTGAAGAAAAAGTGACTTTTTCAGCAAAATATATCAGTAACTGAACATAAACTAAGTGTCTCCATCCACTGCCACTGATCGAACTCTATGGGTTTTACTGGTGAATCAATGTTGTAGAAGATGACGGTAGATTTTGTGTGTTTTTCGGTGAGAAAAAATGTGTTTTTTCTCTATATTTAACTTTTATTGAGAGATTTATCACAGTTTATTATTACATTATCCTCTGTATTTTGTGCTTTATTAGTGAACATCAGGTATTTTCCTGTATTAAATTGGCTGATCATGTTTGTGTTCATATAAGATCAGAGTAAAGTTAAGGGTTAATATATGAAAAACAGAGAAAACTGAACAAAAAGTGACTTTTTCAGCAGTATTTTGCCTTTTTGTAGTGAACATCAGGTATTTTCCTATATCTGATTTACTGATCATGTGGATGTTCATAAAAGATCAGATTAAAGTTAAAGTTATTATATCAAAAACAGAGAAGACTGAAGAAAAAGTGACTTTTTCAGCTAAGTATATCAGTAACTGAACATAAACCAAGCATCTGCATCCACTATCATTTGTCAGACTCCATGGGTTTTACTGGTGAATCAATGTTGTAGAAGATGACAGCAGATTTTGTGTGTTTTTCGGTGAGAAAATATGTTTTTTCTCAATATTTAACTTTTCTTCAGGGATATATTACAATTTATTATTACAGTATCCTTTATATTTTGTGCTTTATTAGTGAACATCAAGTATTTTCCTGTATTAAATTTGCTGATCATGTTTTTGTTCATAAAAGATCAGAGTAAAGTTGAGGGGGTTTACATCAGAAACAGAGAAAACTGAACAAAAAGTGACTTTTTCAGCAGTATTTTGCCTTTTTGTAGTGAACATCAGGTATTTTCCTATATTTAATTTACTGATCATGTGGGTGTTCATAAAAGGTCAGATTAAAGTTAAGGGTTAATATATAAAAAACAGAGAAGACTGAAGAAAAAGTGACTTTTTCAGCAAAATATATCATTAACTGAACATAAACCAAGCATCTCCATCCACTATCATTTGTCAAATTCCATGGGTTTTACTGGTGAATAAATGTTGTAGAAGATGACAGCAGATTTTGTGTGTTTTTCGGTGAGAAAATATGTTTTTTCTCTATATTTAACTTTTCTTGAGGGATTTATTACAATTTATTATTACATTATCCTCTACATTTTGTGCTTTATTAATGAACATCAGGTATTTTCCTGTATTAAATTTGCTGATCATGTTTTTGTTCATATAAGATCAGAGTAAAGTTAAGGTTTGTTATATAAAAAACAGAGAAAACTGAAGAAAAAGTGACTTTTTCAGCAAAATATGTCATTAACTGAACATAAACCAAGCGTCTAAATCCACTATCATTTGTCAGACTCCATGGGTTTTACTGGTGAATCAATGTTGTAGAAGATGACGGTCGATTTTTTGTGTTTTTCAGTGAAAACCAGGTATTTTCTGATATTTAATTCACTGATCATGTACATGTTTATATAAGATCAGAGTTATGGGTTTTACTGGTTTTACAGTGTTGTAGAACAGGGGTGTTAAACTCATTTTAGTTCAGGGGTCACATACAGCCTAATATGATATGAAGTGGGCCGGACCAGTAAAATAATATAAATAATAGAATAAGAACTTAGAAATAAATTCATCTCCAAAATTTTATAGGTTTTTGAGTGAAAAAAGTACAATTCCATAATGAAAATGTTGACATCTACGAACTGTACTTGAACATAACATGAGTAAATATGAACAAACTGAAAATTCTTAAGAAAAATAAGTACAATTTCAACAATATTACGCTTTAGTTTATTATTTATACAGAGTGTCCCTTCATACGTAGGAAAAATAAACGTTTCTTGACATAAACCATTTTTATTTATATAATATGCTCTATATGACTGCCATTTTGTCGGGAACAAATTGATCCAAAACACTTCCTGTTTTTTTTAACTTGACAATAAGTTTTGCCACAGTGTCGTGTGTGATACTCGTCCCATGTTTTCTGTTAAATGCGCTTGCAACCATACAACTGCTTGCCGAACCGGCCATCAGGATGATTTCAATTCGTTGCTCTTTATTCAAATGAATTCTTTGGGTTATGTGAAATATAAAGAAATACATGTTAGAACCATATATGTATGGAATGTATTATGTCTCCTGTGTATGGGGACTTATGGGACACCCTGTACATGTCCATCACAACTTACAGATCACAGTGGATCTACAAAAACACAAAACATTTAGTAACAGGTAGAATACTGGTAAAATTCCACATACTTCTCTTAAGACATTTCAGGTTGTTTGTATTTGTTCAAGTTATTCATGTTTTTTGTAAAAGTCTAGTCTTGTAGATGTAAGCATTTTTGTGTAATTTTACTTTGTTATTATTATTATTATTATTATTTAATTTTTTTTTACACTAAATCAAAGAGGAAAATGTGCGGTTTTCATTATTTATGTTATTATGATAGTATTTTACTGATCTGAACCACTTTAGATTGAATTGACCTAAAATTATTTCAACATCCTTGATTATTAATATCTTCAGTGTAAATTTTGTATTTCACAAATTCATCTCAGGGGCCGATTGGACCCTTTGGCGGGCCGATTTTGGCCCCCGGGCCGCATGTTTGACACCTGTGTTGTAGAAGATGATGGCATTTCCATGTTCACTACGAAGCCTCTGAATGTCCAAGTGGGTCATATGTGATGACCGTGAAAAGATGAAAAACTGTATTTTACATTAATTATTTCCATGTGTTGATAGGGTTAGCAGTTCAGAGGTGATTAAACATTTTAGATCAGTAGATGGTTTTGGTCGTCGGTGGCTGTTTGGGTCTGTATGGGTTAAAATTAAACTAGTGATGATGTATTCGACCAGTTTTCTCCCACACTCACCTCATTTCTGCAGAAGTGCCTTTGCTTTCTGTCCCTGTGAAATCTCACTTTGTTGCTACTTGTGAATTCCTGTCTCTCCATCTCAAGATACAAAGTTATGTAAGTGATACTTTGCCGATCATGCTAATGCTTTTGGAAAAGTGGAAAAATGAGGTCATTTGCCAGTTAGTGGCTCGTTCTCTGGCTTAACGAACCCAGTGCTCGGAGAATTCCACGGGGCAGTGTAGAAGCTCACACACATGCATATTTATGCATTTTAGATGATAGAAAGCCGGACAGTAGAAGAGAAAATTGGTTGCCGGTGATCTGATCTGCGAAATAAGCGTGAAAGTGTGAAATGCTCTTAAAAGCGCCGTTTTCCTCATTTCCCCCTCCCCTTCCCCCCCGCCGTCCTCTCGTGGTCACGTGTTTGATGCTGCAGGTAACCGAGCTGTCGCAATATGGTTAAAGTGTGACTGCCCTAACCTGCGCCATCGTTTCCTCTCTCCGTTTGCGTGGATGCAGATGGCCCATCTCACTGCGGCGGGAATCAACAAACGCCCAGCACTCGTCCACCCACCTGCGACGAGAGCTAGATTTTGTTTTTTTCAGTGAAAACATTTGTATTTTCTCTAGATTTAACTTTTCTTGATGGATTTATCACAGTTTATTATTACATTATCCTCTGTATTTTGGGCTTTATTAGTGAACATCAAGTATTTTCCTGTATTAACCCTCCGGTATCCGGGTGCGCCTTTTAGGCACACTTTGCACTTCCTTTTAAAAAAACTTCATATTATTTTTCACAATTTAAATAAGGTTAAAATTCAAAAGTTGTTCATTTTTGCATGATCTGTAAAATTCTGGACACCAACTAAAATTTGCACATTGTAAACAAAAGAAAATTACAAGACTAGCATCTGTCTCCCAAGTGTGCCTAAGGCTGTATTCACACCTGAAAAGTCCTTTGGTCCGCTTATTTGATTTGGATCAAATGCAGACTTTATTTTTTTCATTTGGGTCGGATCGCATTCACATTGCACTTTTTGTTAGTGGACCAAAATGCGTGAACAGAAGCACGCATGTGACGAACTGTGCTGGCATTGGACAGAAAAGTCGGGGGCGGGGTGAACCAGAGACGGCCGGTGTTGATGAAAATAGACGTGGTGCTCCTACATACAGTTATCATTTTCAGAATATAAATTGTTGTTTTACAGACACAAATTTTCGAAAATAATGTTAACACTCAAGGAAAGCTCAGTCGGAGCCAGTTTCATAATATGGGCATCTGACCAAATGTCAATGGCACATTCAATTTCCTCATTGCTCCACGTCTGTCCACAGCTCATAGCTGCTGCTATTAGCTCTGACCACCCGTAAACCTTGGCTACTTCCAGCGGCTACGGTGGCTCATCAAGCACAAAAAGGCTCAAGATTCCTTAGTTTGGTTCGGTTTGAGGTCAGTTATATTCACACCAGAAGTGAACTGGCCCAGAGTCCTTTTGGAAGCGTTCCACTTGTTTGGTTCGAATCAGAGTTCGCATGTTTGTATTCACACCTAAAAAAAAAATCTGGACTTTCTGGGGAAACGAACTCTGGTCCGTTTTAAACGGACCAAACGTGGTAGGTGTGAATACACCCTGAAACGCACTGTTTCTTCCATTTGATATGTATGATTAGGGCTGACCTTGATTTACAAAAATAAAACCAAATTAGAGCAGAAAAATAAATCAATATATAATATTTAATAGTTTGATTTATAGGTGTGCATTTTATGCACACTTGGAGACAGATACTAGTATTTTTGAACATTTGACCTAACGCCAAAAATAATCATGCAAATTAACCAATGTTGGAGTTAATCAGTGACATTTGCCAGGATGAAAAAATCAAATAATATGTGATCCACTTTTTATGTAGGATATTGAAAAAAATTTTTTTTGTGTTTTTTGCATCCAAAAAAATGGTTTGTTTACATTACAAACACGGCATTTAAAGGGTTAAAAAAATGTGACAATTATTGAGTATTTGGTATTTTTATTTATGGCTCAAGTTGATGAAATAGAAAAAAGTGTAAAAGAATTAAAAACAAACTGTATGAAAAATCAAAGCCAGTCTAAACAGGTGAGTCTTTAACCTGGATTTGAGAAAATTGGTTGCCGGTGATCTGATCTGTGAAATAAGCGTGAAATGCTGTTAAAAGCACCGTGAAAACACGTGAAAAGTGGTCACGTGTTTGATGCTGCACGTAACTGAGCTGTCGCAATATGGTGCTCTGACTGCCGTAACCTGCGCCATCGTTTCCTCTCTCCGTTTGCGTGGATGCAGATGGCCCATCTCACCGCGACGCTAATCAACAAACGCCCGGCACTCGTCCACCCACCTGCGACGAGAGCTCGTTTAATGAGAAATTAGCATGACATAATTGATGTACACTCCTTCGTCACGGTTTTTACAAGGACCCGTACTGCTTTGGCTCGACACTTTATTCTATACCACAGGTGTCAAACATGCGGCCCGGGGGCCAAAACCGGCCCGACAAAGGGTCCAATCTGGCCGCCAGGATGAATTAGTGACATACAAAAATTACATTGAAGATATTAACAATCAAGGATGTCAAAATTAATTTTGTTCAATTCCATCTAAAGTGGGTCAGACCATTAAAATACTCTTATAATAAGTATAAATAATGAAAACCACATATTTTTCTCTTTGTTTTAGTGTAAAAAAAAAAAAGTAAAATTACACCAAAATGTTAACATTTACAGACTAGCCTTTTAGAAAAAATGTGAAAAACTTGAACAAATATGAACAACCTGAAATGTCTTAAGAGATTGAAGAGTAATTTTACCAATATTCTGTCTGTTATTAAATGTTTTGTGCATTTGTAGATCCACTGTGATCTGTACGTTGTAATGAACATGTAAAAATAAGAAGATAAGGCCAAATAATGGCATAAATTGTTAAAATTGCACATTTTTTCCTCAATAAATTTAATTTTGGTCATGGTTCATGTTTTTCCATATTTTTTTTTAAAAGATAGTTTTTTTTTTTTGTTTTTTTTTACACATATCTTTATTAAAGATTTAAGACACTACGTATCTTTTCTGACATGAATTGGTAACCTTGTGTAGATCTCCCCTGATCGTAAACCCCCAGAATCACAAGCCCCCCCCCCCCCCCCCCCCCCCCATAGTTTTCACACAATTTATCAGTAAATACATGTTTTGTTGCTTCAAAAATCAAACACGTGGTGTCCAGCTGATTATTATTATTATTTTTTTTTTTTTTATGTTTTTTTTTTTACTTTTTATTTATTTCATCTGTTTATTTTTTTATAAGAATTTTTTCAGTCACATTGTTTTTTCATGTTTAAAGAGAAATGAAAACACTCAGGGAAAAAATCTTGATTAAGGTTCTCATAATTTGTGCATGAAAGGGTTAAAAGATAGTTTTGTAGGTGTAGAAATTTGGATATTATTATGTTTTTATTTCAACCCTTTCGTGCACAGTGGTCACTACAGTTGACAGCTATTCTGCAGCTGTTCTCTTGTATATTCATGGATTTTGTTGTTCTTTTCATTGTTTTTTTTTTGTTTTTGTTTTTTCTTTACACATATTTTTATTAAAGTTTTAAGATGCTACATGTCTTTTCTGACATGAATTGGTAACATTATGTAGATCTCTCCTGAGGATAAACCCCCAGAATCACAATCACAATCCACAGTTTTCACACAATTTATGAGTAAATACATGTTTCTGTGTGTCAAAAATTAAACGTGTGGTGTCCAGCTGAGTGGATATTTTTGCAACTTCATGAAAAATAGATTCATAAGAATTTTTTTGTCATTATTACTTTTTTTAATGTATTTTTAAATTTTTTAAAAATTATTTTTTATTTTATTTATTTTTCTGTTTTTCAGAAGAAAATTTTCTATCACATTGTTTTTTTTCATGCCTAAAGAGGAACAAAAACACTCAGGAAAAAAATTTGATTAAGGTTCTCATAATTCGTGCATGAAAGGGTTAATGATCCGGCCCACTGCAGGTCATATTGAGCTTTATGTGGCCCCTGAACTTAAATTAGTTTGACGCCCCTGTTCTATACGATGCTGTGATGGCGAATACCACAGTTTGTTTTACCTTCCCTGTTCTCAGTTGCTGCTCTCTCTGCCTTCCATTTGGCTCAAACGTACTGAACACACAAGCACACCTCCTCCATTTACTCCCCCCCCCCCATCCCCCCCATTCACCTCCTCTCATCTTCCAACTCCCCATCTCTCTTCCTTGTTATTTGCATCTCTCACACAACACTCCAGTCTCTCAAACCCCCCACCCATCTGCTTGCTGATACGGTAATACTGCAAGTCTGACTTAATAAAGCTTGAAGTACGTGTTGTCATTCCAACTGTCGATCATTATAATTATTCATAGATGGAGCAGAGATTGGAGTGGGAGGCGAGGTCTCAGAGCAGCAGCACGATAGAGCAGCGCGGCGGAGGTGTATTCGCTGGGTGGAAAGGAAAAGGTTGCCCTATGCACGATTCAGCATTTTCAGAGTTTAAAATATTGTGGGAATATATATGTGTATATATATATATATATATATATATATATATATAAATATATACACACATCAGTATTCTGTGTGTCATCTGCAACTTCCTACTAAGTCATGTGAGTTCCAAGATGAGGCTGCCTATATTTGGTCTTGCACAGTCTTTTATGGATGAACATTTAATGCAACCATATGATTTAGTATGTCATTAAAAGCATCTCCCCTCTCTCATATCATACTGGTTCTATACTGCGTTCATACACTGTAAAAAAAAAAAAAAAACTCGTAAAAGAACAGTAGTTGGACTGTAAGGGATTATCCAAAACAAGGAGCTACTTTATATTGAAATAAATGTTGGATTGGCAGTCAATTAAAGTTCACTTAGTGTTTTGACCCTACACTGTCAAAAAAAAAAAAAAAAAAAAAAACGTAAAAAAAAAAACGGTAATATTCCGGCAGCTGAGGTGCCAAAAAAATACTGTTAAATAAAGGAAGATAACCATCTCATAAAAATATGGTAATTTTCCATAATTAAAATACAGTTTTTTGCCCTAATTTTACATGAGATTTTGCTTTTTTTTTTTTGATTTTTTAATGTTTAATAAAGAATATTTTCATGTACATAAACAATCAAATTACCTATAAATATATAAATAAGTAATTTTCAATGAGACCAAGTTGTACAATCCACTGATAAAACTGTATTTGGACAGTTTATCAGTGCTTATACATGTTATACATTCACAAAAATACATTTATTCAACATTTTCGTTGTGAAACTTCCTGTAATTACACAAGATATTTGTCACTTAACAAACAAGTCTTGTTAAACTTACAGAACAAATACTTCTTTTACGGTTAATTGTCGGTAATTTTATCTTTTTTTTTTTTTTTTTTTTTTTAACAGTATTAAACTTTACATTAATAGTTTGATGTCACAAATAGAAAAGAAATATTTTTGAAATTATGATATATTTGCAAATTAATTTTAACTGTATTTCTCTGTGAAAAAAGAAAAAACTTTATTTTAAAAAATTGTGTCATCTGCAACTTCCACTAAGTCATGTGAGTTCCAAGATGAGGCTGCCTATATTTGGTCTTGCACAGTCTTTTCAGATGAACATTTAATGCAACCATATGATTTATTATGTCATTAAAAGCATCTCTCCTCTTTCATATCATACCGGTTCTATACTGCGTTCATACATAGTAAAAAAATAAAATAAAATAAAATAACAAAAAAAAAAACAAAAACAAAAAAAAGTTTAAAAAAAAAAAAAAAAAAGGGTAATATTCTGACAGCAGGGGTGCCAAAAAAATACTGTTAAATAAAGGAAAATAACCATCTCATAAAAATATGGTAATTTTCCATAATTAAAATACAATTTTTTGCCCTAATTTTACATGAGATTTTGCATATTTTTTTGGGATTTTTTAATGTTTAATAAAGAATATTTTCATGTATATAAACAATCAAATTACCTATAAATATATAAATAAGTAATTTTCAGTGAGACCAAGTTGTACAATCCACTGATAAAAACTGTATTTGGACAGTTTATCAGTGCTTACACATGTTATACATTCACAAAAATACATTTATTCAACATTTTCGTTGTGAAACCTCCTGTAATTACACAAGATATTTGTCAATTAACAAACAAGTCTTGTTAAACTTACAGAACAAATACTTCTTTTACGGTTAATTGTCGGTAATTTTATCTTTTTTTTTTTTTTTTTTTTTTAACAGTATTAAACTTTACATTAATAGTTTGATGTCACAAATAGAAAAGAAATATTTGTGAAATTATGATATATTTGCAAATGTATTTTAACTGTATTTCTCTGTGAAAAAAGAAAAAACTTTATTTTAAAAAATTGTGTCATCTGCAACTTCCACTAAGTCATGTGAGTTCCAAGATGAGGCTGCCTATATTTGGTCTTGCACAGTCTTTTCAGATGAACATTTAATGCAACCATATGATTTATTATGTCATTAAAAGCATCTCTCCTCTTTCATATCATACCGGTTCTATACTGCGTTCATACATAGTAAAAAAATAAAATAAAATAAAATAACAAAAAAAAAAAAAAAAAAAAAAAAAAAAAAGTTAAAAAAAAAAAAAAAAAAAAAGGGTAATATTCTGACAGCAGGGGTGCCAAAAAAATACTGTTAAATAAAGGAAAATAACCATCTCATAAAAATATGGTAATTTTCCATAATTAAAATACAGTTTTTTGCCCTAATTTTACATGAGATTTTGCATATTTTTTTGGGATTTTTTAATGTTTAATAAAGAATATTTTCATGTATATAAACAATCAAATTACCTATAAATATATAAATAAGTAATTTTCAGTGAGACCAAGTTGTACAATCCACTGATAAAAACTGTATTTGGACAGTTTATCAGTGCTTACACATGTTATACATTCACAAAAATACATTTATTCAACATTTTCGTTGTGAAACCTCCTGTAATTACACAAGATATTTGTCAATTAACAAACAAGTCTTGTTAAACTTACAGAACAAATACTTCTTTTACGGTTAATTGTCAGTAATTTTATCTCATTTTATTTATTTATTTATTTTTTTACAGTAGTAAACTTTAAATTAGCAGTTTAATCTCACAAATAGAAAAGAAATATTTGTGAAATTATGATAAATTGGCAAATGTATTTTAACTGTATTTTTCTGTGGAAAAAAAACAAAAAATCTTTTAAAAAATTGTGTCATTTGCAACTTCCTACTAAGTCATGTGAGTTCCAAGATGAGGCTGCCTATATTTGGTCTTGCACAGTCTTTTTAGATGAACATTGAATGCAACCATATGATTTATTATGTCATTAAAAGCATCTCTCCTCTTTCCTTTCATACCGGTTCTATACTGTGTTCATACTCCGTGTAGTTCATTAACTCTTTCCCCGCCAGAGCATTTTCCAGTGAGTTGGTAGCCAGCGCCAGCCGTTTTGGTCATTTTCACTAATCTTTGGAGGCTCACTGAAAATGTTGTGTTAGGAGTATGTGAACACTGAATACATCAAAAGAAAGAACAGAACTTCAACTTTTAAACACAAAAAACTATTTTATTCTATCTTTATTCGTTCGTGAGATATAAACATTTGAATATTGGTCATTTTCAGGAAAAAACTGAATTTTGAGCAAAAAGCTGAGAAAATTGCATTTTTTTCAGAGATATTGATTTTCAAGAGAAAACTGATTTCCTATTTACATTTTTGACTCTTTCTTATTTACCAACAGTAACACTGTCTTCAAAATCACAAAATAAAATAATAATAACAGCAATAATAGTAACAAACAGCTCTAAGATATCCCATCATTCCACAAAATGTTAGGGGAATCCACACCAAACTTTAGACCGAACATCTTGTAAAGCACCAGGTTCCTTCTAAACTTTGCACATTTACATACATCAGTTATAAGTCTAACACATAGTAGTTTAGCTTTTGGATATAAACACCTCAATATTCCTCATTTTCAAGAAAAAAAGAAACAAATGCACTAAATACTGTAGATTTCTGGCCTTTGGTTGCACCAGGTCCTCCTGTTGGACCAGCTGCTGTGTTTGATCTGTAAATAATTCTATGGACATCTAGTTATTTATCTCTGTATGAATATATGTATTTATTTATTTCATACAAAAGCCAAATCCAACAGTGTCTTCCCTGTGTCCTGCTGACATTCTACAGCTGAATCTGTTCTGTGTCCTCAGTCTGAATCTGAACTCACTCTAACAGATGCAGACTAGCTTTCCTTTGTCTGTCCCATGTCTGTATGTCTGTCTTCTCCTTGAATGTCCACTAGAAATGTCTCTTTTCTCTTCCTCCTGTCTGTCATTTTCTCCGTGTCGCTCCGTGCCCCCCCCCCCCCCCCCCGAAAAAGCTGCTTAATTGTTTGTTTTTGGACTAAGGAAAGTAATTCACATGATCCACAACACCTCCAACTACAGTATAACAGTGAAAACAAGGATTGACGGAAAATCTCGTCATTGGCGGGGAAGCGTTGGGAAGCAATTGACGGAATATCTCGTCAATGGCGGGGAAAGAGTTAAAAGCACGTCTCTTAAATTGTCCACAAACTGATGTTCTGAGCTGTTCTGTACTAATGAGCAGAGCGTGTTCCAGAAAACCTCACACTAGGCCGGTGTGAGGTCCGTAGAACCTGTCAGTGTAAGTCTCCGAACATGACGGTCTTTTTGAAAGCCAGTATGTTTAATAAGCAGCGCTCATTCAGTTGCAATAGGAAACAGTTGAACAACGGGATGTGGAGAGTCGATGAAAAGTTGCAGGTGCAAAACGAGCATGAGCCACCAAATAATAACCACCAAATAATACTGTAACAGCAGCAATAAGTAGCAATAAAACTCTAGGAATAAGTCTATAGGACAGTAGTTTCCAACCTTTTTTTAGCTCGTGACCCCATTTTAACATCAGAAATTTCTGGCGACCCCAGACATTCAAAACAGAGATTTTTTTGTTTTTGATCATGTAATAGTTTGCTATACTATGTTGCAAATAAACATTAATTTTAGACACATTTAGTCTATGTAAAGTATATTATTATGGACGGAGGCAGAAAAGCCAGGTGTAGATTACTGCACAAAGTGAGAATTTGATTTTCCTTGGTCAGGATATGTACAGTCAGTCCAGCTTGGGTTTACAAGGCTGACAATTAATACTGAACAAACCAGAACTCAAACTATGAATTATGAAAGAGCTGCAGCATCTGAAACTGACCACAATGAACATTTGAAAGATAAACAGAACCACAGTGCTTCAGTTTCAGCTTCACACTTTGTCATGTCTTTTATGGATTGGGATTGTCTCTCTCAACTCACCATATATTTTTTATTAGTAAGGTTTTTTTTTTTTTTCTTTTATCAATTACTAGAAATTTCAGGCGACCCCATTTGAATTCCAGGCGACCCCATGTGGGGTCCCGACCCCAAGCTTGAAAAACACGACTATAGGAGTAAAGGGAACAAAGTTAGACAATGCTAATACATCACTTCGGCCCGATCCCAATTCACCCCTTGGCCCTTGCACTTGGTACTACCCCTTGAAATGAAGCTGCAAGGGGAAGGAGTTGAAACATTCTCCTATGAAATGGGACAACCCTTTGCAACCTCTGACGTCATCGGCAATTGTCGATGCCGCTATAAACAGATGCGACAACTTTGTTTCCGAAAGTACAGTGGTCCCTCGTTTATCGCGGGGGTTACGTTCTAAAAAGTACCTGCAATTGGCGAAATCCATGCAGTAGTCAGCTTTATTTTTTACAATTATTATATATGTTTTAAGTCTGTAAAACCCCTCACCACACCTCACTTTATCTAACGAACCGAAGATTAATTTATTCCGTAATGGCGCCCTACAGCTGCATAACTTCGACCTTCCTTCAGCATGTCCAGAAGTCCAACTTCTTGTGCGATAGTTAGCATCTTCCTTTTCCTTTTGGGTGCGAACGCAGGTGCCTTTGTCGGTGCAGAACGTTTCGTCGACATTGTGGGTTTTGTCGGGGAGAAAACTTGCAAACATACAGCACTTCAGAGTCACATGGCTAGCAATCGAACATTTATGTAAATTTGGCAAACCGAACGCATTCTGTACTGTACAGGAGACACGGCACGGAGGAGATTGATTGACAATGATCTACAGTCCCTTAGCCAATCAGGATGCAGAACACAATGCGTGGGTTCTCCCTTAGCCAATCAGGACGCAATGCACGTTCATACGCTGTAAAAAAGAAAAGCATGCAAAAGTGCACTAAAAAAATCCGCAAAACAGCGAGGCCACTAAAGGTGAACTGCGTTATAGTGAGGGACAGCTGTATTCACCATGCCGTCAGCAGCTGTAACCATCTCTGTTCCATGGTCTTAGGTCATCTTTTAGCGGCTATCAACTATAAACCGCAGAAATGCAATCTATAACAGATTGAAACGGCATTAAACGGTCGATCAAATGATTAAGCTGTTTACGAAGAAAATACGTACATTTGTGAGTTTCTTTCATCGCACTGCTGCATTTTTTGGCTGTGTTTACCTCCATCTTGCCAATGATTTGAACAGAATTATGGGAAATTTCTTCTACCCCTCTGTTCGTAGTGTGGTCCTGAAAAATCTCCATTTCGAGGCTCAAACAGCCCTCCGCCTTAGCCCTTCCCGTCCGTCTAATCAAGAATTGGAACAACACTCACTGAAAAAAAATCTGTAATTTAACAGAATTTCCACTGTTTATTTTACAGATTTTTCCTGTATTTTTAAGATACAGGAAAATATAAATGAAATGACAAAAATTGACTGTGATTTTACATGTCAAATGTAAAATAACACGAAAAAACTGTAACTGTGAATTACCCAAAAATTTCAATTTTTTAAAAGAATTTTTTTCTTTTTTCACAGAAAAATACAGTTAAAATACATGTGCAAATGTACTATAATTTCACAAATATTTTTTTTTTCTATTCATGAGATTAAACTGTTAATTTAAAGTTTAATACTGTAACAAAAAAACAAACAAACAAAAAAAAAAGAGATAAAATTACTGACAATTAACCATAAAAGAAGTATTTGTTCTGTAAGTTTAACAAGACTTGTTTGTTAATTGACAAATATCTTGTGTAATTACAGGAGGTTTCACAACAAAAATGTTGAATAAATGTATTTTTGTGAATGTATAACATGTATAAGCACTGATAAACTGTCCAAATACAGTTTTTTATCAGTGGATTGAACAACTTAGTCTCATTGGAAATTATTTATATATATATATATATATAGGTAATTTGATTGTTGTAATACATGTAAATATTCTTTATTAAACATTAGAAAGTCCAAAAAATATGCAAAATCTCATGTAAAATTACGGCAAAAAACGGTATTTTAATTACGGAAAATTACCATATTTTTATGAGATGGTTATTTTCCGTTATTTTACAGTATTTTTTCGGCACCCCTGCTGTCGGAATATCATCATTTTTTTTTTTACTTTTTTTTTTTTTTTACAGTGTACCCCTTCACATGTACATGCAAAACAGAGGGGTAGGGTCTTTATATTTTGATGCTGTAAAGTCCATTGAATCAAGTTGCCAATGACAGACAAGTTTAACTCATGTGTTGGGTACAAACATAATTACTCTCCGCATTGGTGATTTTTTTTTCAATTATCTATGAACTTTCTAGTAGTCATTTGGAAGTCTATTTATACTGTGTTGCCAATACAGAGGAGGCAGACAGTACATGGAGAATAATGAGTTGGTTTTGGTTGGTATCAATAAGCAACTGGACCATAATTACCACCAGATGGCTAATAGCAACTCTGTCAGCAGTGCTGCTCCTGTTGCTCTCCACACTTAAGCGTTGTGTGGCTCTCATTCTCTTATTTAATCAACAGACAACACTGATAATATGACTGCACACTCTAAAAAAATTACAATATTGTCAATAATATAAAAGGAACTTGTGGGACCTGTGTTTTTCCGAATCACATCAGTCGAGTCCACAAGTCAAATTTAATCCCGGAAGTAACAATTATACACTCACATAGTCATGCTTTAGACTAGGTATGCATATTAAGGGAAAAAGCTACTGATTTATTGTTCACACTGCAAAAAATCGAAATCTTACCAAGTGTATTTTTCTTATTTCTAGTCAAAATATCTCATCATACTTAAAATAAGACATAATCACCTAAAGACTAACTTTTCAGTGAGATATGACAACTTAGTTTTACGTTACTCTTTAGGTCAGGGGTGTCAAACTCATTTTAGTTCAGGGGCCATATTCAACTAAATTTGATCTGCAGTGGGCCGAACCAGAAAAATAATAACATAATAAGCTCTAAAGAATGACAACTCCAAATTTTTGTCTTTGTTTTGGTGTAAAAGAAAACCCATTACATTATGAAAATACTTACTTTTATAAACTATCAAAAAAAAAAAAAAAAAAAAAAAACAAACTGAAATTTAAATAAAAAAATTTAAGAAAATTTAGTGCAATTCAAACACACTAAACACTGAGGAACAGGCAGAAAATAGTTCAAATTGTGCTTAATTTTCTTTAAACATTTCAGGTTGTTCATAGTTGTTCAGGTTATTCACATTTTATTGTTACAGGATAGTTTGGAAGTGGAACTATTTTCATAATTAAATGTTATTTTTTGCACTAAAACAAAGACAAAAATAATTAAGTTAATTCTAGATTTTTTTTAACGTAATTGAAGTTTTTTTTTTTTTTTTTTTGCATAATTCAAGATTTTTTTATACTTCATTGAAGATTTTTTTTGGCTTAATTCAAGATTTTTTTTTTTTTTTTTAACTTCATTGAAGATTTTTTTTTTTTTTTGGCTTAATTTAAGATTCTTCTTTACTTCATTAAAATTTTTTTTTTTTTTTGGCTTAATTCAAGATTATTTGCAAAATTTGAGATTTTTTTTGGCTTAATTGAAGATTTTTTTTTAACTTAATTGAAGAATTTTTTGACTTAAGTGATGATTTTTTTTTTTTTACTTAATTAAAGATTTTTTATTTTTTTTTTTTTTGTTTGTTTGTTTTGGGGGCTTAATTCAAGATTTTTTTTCCTTAATTCAGGCTAAATTTTTTTTTGCCTAATTTAATTCAAGACTGTGGTATTTTTGCACTTGGCAAAAACATCCCAGGGGCCAAACTGGACCCTTTGGCGGGCCGCATTTGGCCCCCGGGCCACATGTTTGACACCCCTGCTTTAGTTGATACTGTGCATGGTGATTACTATACAAACCAAAAAAATAAACCATTCATTCATTCATTCATTCATTCATTCAAGGTTATTTTACTCCTTGTATGTGGACTTGTAGATTTCTAAATTCCTGATAATAAAGTCAAATAGAAATAATTTCTGGCAGTGTGATATGGATTATAACAGCTGATTAATGTTTTATTACATGACAGTTTTTTGCCATTATTGAGGAGCACTTTCATAATTTCCTGTCATATCGGAATTCAAATGGTCTGAGACGAAACAACAATTATCCACCTTCCTGTGGTTTTTGTGATGTAAAGAAGCTCTGATGCAGGCTTTTTCTCATCAGAGCAGTTTTCAGACAGGTAGGAGGATAAACATTTGATTGAAAGCTGCAATTACCATTTGCTGTTAAGATCTCTTCATACATAACTCTACTGCGTGGCTCTAAATGGGGGTTTGGAAAAGCATCTTCTCTTTTCCATAATGGAGCAAAAAGGCATGAGCTCATTGGCGTTGACGTTGAGTGTTTTTATGTGGACTGAGAGGAGAGAGCTGCAGAAAACAAATGTGTTTACAAGTTCTTATTTCCTCATGATTTCAGCTCCTGCAGCTTTAATTTGCTGTCAGATTTTAAATACCCAGCACCAGTCGTCTGCTAGCTCCTTTCCCATCTGCCTTTTTTTTTTTTTCTGCTGCTTGGATTCATCCGTGTTTACTTCTGTGTTGTTTCCTGTCATTGAATCTTCTGCTCAACCGGTCTTTTTTTTTTTTTTTTTTTTTTTTCCCCTGTACAAATTTAGTCTTTTTATTTCTACATGGCAGGCTCCATTCACCGAGGTGTTTCTCTCGGCCAAGGTGAACTGCTCTTTTGCAGCGCATTAAAATAGTAAAGGAACACCTTTGAAATTAATTAGCCTTGGAACACAGGAAAAGCTGCAGACGCTAAGAAAACTACCAGCTTGAGAGGCTTTAAAGAGAAAAACATGCAATCCTCAAGTGCAAATGATATTGGGAGGATGTATAAAAAAAATAAATAAAAAAAAATCGTACCTTTAAACTAAATGTGAGTGTGTATAAATAGGTAATTGGCTTCAGTGAATGAGCTTTGCAATTGAGAAGAAAAAGGAAACCATCAATTAGTGTTTTTAGCCAAGGGGTCTAATTTTTATTCTTGGAAATGTCCTTTTTTCAATTATAGATAGCACGGCCAACATCATTGCGAGGCGACGGCGTTTCAACCACCTCACCCAGGAGCTGTATGAACTGCCCATTGTGGTGTGGGACGGCGGGGAGCCATCGCTCAGCGGCACCAGCACCTTGACCCTGCGGGTTTGCCCGTGCCAGCGCCACGGCAGGATCCGTATATGCCAGGGGGAGGCCTTCCTTTCTTCTGCAGGTCTCAGCACGGGGGCTCTGATTGCCATCCTGCTGTGCATCGTCATCCTGCTGGGTAAGTTGGGACAGCCACTGTAGGGACTTCAGCAGCGGGGGTTGGGGGGTGGAGGTGGGGGTGGGGGGCTACCCGGAGGCAAATATCCTCGGGGCATGGACGAAGTAGATGGACCATAGATGAGTGGGGAAGGTTGGAAAGGTTTCAAAGGGTTTTGACAAGGGCAAGGAAGGATGAATGGATACGTGAGGGCAAAGGAATAATTCACACAGAGGAAGAAAAAGTTGGGTGGGGGGGGGGGGGCAGGGATGGAAAGGACAGAGCTGAAGGAGAGGAGACGAGTAAGGAGATGAGGCCCAAAATGGCGACACAGTGCGGTATGGACAGTTCAGGGTTAGTGTAACGAAGACAGGAAGTAGGCACAAACACTGAGAATAACTAGGGCTGGGCAAGTTAACGCGTTATTACTGCATTCATTAAATAACGCCGACAATTTTTTTATCTCATGTTAATGCCGTTTTATTATAACTCATATTATTCTGCCTCTGCTTGTGTGCGTGTAGCGATTAGCTTGGCAGATAGACAACAGGTTTCCCAAGAAAAGCCAAACGCCAAAAACTTCTCTCCAAATCTTTTACTGTAGACTCACTGTAAAACTGCAACATACATACAAAATATGTCTGAGTTCTGTTCACTGCCTTAGTACATTTACATGGCATTATACATTTAAATGAATGGGAAAAAGATCGCTAGCTCGAAGCTAACTTGAATGGGAAAATCCATAGACATGCTAACGATTAGCATTTACAGATTAATTTAAGATTTACTACGTCTTTTTTATCCAGCAACAAAGGTTCAAATCAGAGATATTTTATACTATTCATTCTTACAACAACTGAACATAAAATACTCACAGGCAAACGTTTTTGGAGCCATACAAACAGAGTGAAAGAAACGTGTCTGTTAGTTCCTTCTTATGTCCGAACTGGCTACGCTAACACTGCAAGTACAAAACATACGTTAGTGCAACTTATTCTGACCACTAGAGGGCCCCCTTTGCTTGCTTTTAACAACTGAACATCACATATTATTTTGAAAGTCCGTTGCTCTCGCTCTGTGAATACACGTAGGTAAACCATGGGTCACAGGAAGAGGGGGATGTTGATCAGGGTTGGTTTGCCAATCGGAGTTATCATGCGTTTCAACCAATGACAGCATTCGGCGTGGGCTTAAGACTCCCGTTAATCACTCACAACCGGAAATAAACTGGTGTGGACATAAACATGGAGAAAAGTAGCTGTGTTTTACATGGACATTTTCATTTTAGATGGTGGGGTTGAGAAGGACGCAGTTGTTTGTAAGCACTGACATGTGGAATACTTTGAATCTGAAATATCACTTAAAGGCAATACACGCTGTTGATGCCGGCAACCCCCCCCCACGCATATAACAGTGCGATTAATCTTTATTAATCACAGAAATCCACGCGATTAATTGCGATTAAGAATTTCAATTGTTGCCCAGCACTAAAAATAACCCGAGAATAAGCGCTTGCAAACTTGCATCTACGAACTGTGCAAACTATTGTTCCAGAGCAAAACTACATTGCAACTTCGAATTCAATTCAAATCCATTTTCTCATATCCTACTTTGCGAGTGAGTTTTCCCCATGACTCCCTGCCCGGCACATGTTAAACATTAATGTTTCAACAGGAGGAAGCGTGGCGGAGTGTTGACAGCCGACAATATTGTCCTTGATGTCATGCGCGAGGGCTGGTTCTTTGCCACGAATACAGAACACCGTCAGAAACGTGGTTAAAATGATCGGCGGTTAAATCCAGCCTGTCACAGCAATCGCGAGTCACGTTCTCAGCCGGTGCGTACGGCGTGCCTTGTTACTATGGCAACGGTGGAAGGATTATTTGTCAACTTAGGAGGTAATATTTGAATTCGGGACAAGGACTTTGTAGGCTTCGTAGGTCAGATCAGAAAAACATCAGGACACGGTAGACGTAGTAAAAACGAAAGCAGAAGATCAATTAGAGCTCATTCGTTTTGCCTGAGTACAATCTCGTCAGCTAAAATCAAGCTGTTACAGATGATGGAGACCGGGACCTTCCTCTCCAAACCAAACTGCAGTATGACATGATTAGACAGAACCGTCTAATAACTCAGCCTCAGCGTCGCTCCTCGGCCCCTCCCCTCTTCAATTATTGTCTGTGGACATTAGCGCGTGAAGGTTATGCATATTCATACTGGCTCCCTCCCTCCTCTTTGCCGGAGCCTCTGGCTGAGGCGAACAAAAGGCCATCACCGCTGTTTGGAGCTCGAGTGAGAGACACGTGCTGAATCGCTAATCATTAGCGTAAGGCATGCACAAGTAATAGGGCGAAGACAGAAGCAGGGAGGCCCCGGTCACACCTGGCATTAACATGCGTCTTGGGTGATCCAATCACAAGTGGACAGCTCTAAGTACCGCACACCAGGCGTTAGAATATGTCTCCACATGCGTCTCAAGTGACCACTTCTGAATAAATCTCCCTTCCCTGCTTTATATGCAAATAAAGATGAACATAATTTCCGTTTGCAAAGACCAGATGCATTGTCTTTAATTGGCCGCCATAGTCTTTTATTTAAGATTAGTATCTGCAGTACACCTTCCAGCACCGTGTGTTCACATTCTGCTAATGAGATTTGAGACTGAAATCTGAAAGCAATATGTGCGTTAAAAAACAAGACTGGGTTCATATAATAAGCATAAGTATGAAAAAAAAAACCTTCAACGTGAAGCATGTTTTTAATGGCGGGACTTGTATAAAATGTGATTGTAGCAAAGTGACTGTTTTACTGATGAGACGGGAATGTAAAGTCATAAATGCAGGTTTTACAGCCCGATTAATGCTGCCCCCCCCCCCCCCCAACAATGAACTGTAACAGAAGTATTTGTTCTGTGAGTTGAACAAGACTTGTTTGTTAATTGACAAATTTCTTGTGTAATTACGGGAGGTTTCACAACAAAAATGTTGAATAAATTTATTTTTGTGAATGTATAACATGTATAAGCACTGATAAACTGTCCAAATACAGTTTTTATCAGTGGATTGTACAACTTAGTCTCATTGAAAATTATATATATATATATATATATATATATATATATATATATATATATATATATATATATATATATATATATATATATACACACACACACAAGGTGGGGAAGCAAAATTTACAATATTTTGAGGCAGGGATTGAAAGACAGTGTATGACCAATTAGTTTATTGAAAGTCAGAATTTATTTGCCACAAGAAAATTGACATAATAGAAAATGTTGTTATTCTATGTGTCCTCCTTCTTTCTCAATAACTGCCTTCACACACTTCCTGAAACTTACGCAAGTGTTCCTCAAATATTCGGGTGACAACTTCTCCCATTCTTCTTTAATAGTATCTTCCAGACTTTCTCGTAATAGTTTCACTCATAGTCATTCTCTTCTTTCCATTATAAACAGTCTTTATGGACACTCCAACTATTTTTGAAATCTCCTTTGGTGTGACGAGTGCATTCAGCAAATCACACACTCTTTGACGTTTGCTTTCCTGATTACTCATATGGGCAAAAGTTTCTGAAAAGGTATGGATAATAGTGTTAGGTATGATTATGACATCAATATATGTTTGGTTTCAAAACAATTGACGTAGTGCCTGCTGAGAAAAAACAACTAAATGTTCATTGTAAATTTGGCTTCCCCACCCTGTATATATAAATATATATATATATATATATATAGGTAGTTTGATTGTTTTAATACAGGTAAATATTCTTTATTAAACATTAAAAAGTCAAAAAAAGTCAAAAAAAAAAAAAGCAAAACTTCGTGTAAAGTTAGGGCAAAAAACTCGATTTTAATTATGGAAAATTACTGTATTTTTATGAGATGGTTATTTTCTGTTATTTTATAATATTTTTTCGGCCGCCCGGCTGCCAGAATATTCCTGTTTTTTTACGGGCTTTTTTGTTTTTTTTTTACAGTGTAGGAGTAAGTATGTGGTCGTTTACTAACCGTCCCACCTCTGTATTTCTGCATTGAAACTTTCCAGTGATTTGACGCCTACTTTCCATTTATCACAAGAGATTTGAAATGTTGTCAGACTCCGGTCCATTTCACAGACCACATTTAGACTCAGGATGTTCCTCAAAGTCAAGGAAAGATCCATCAAGGATTTATTTACATAAAGCTACCTCATCAGATTCCGCCGGAGGACTGTTCCAATGTCCAGGACCCTTCTGAAGAATGAGTCCATGCTTTGGAGAAGTTTCAAGGACTCTTCTGCGGATCCTCAACGGTCCTCTGTGCTGTTTAAACTCCCACAATCCTCTGCTTCTCTGAGTCTTTCCCAAAAAACAGCCACAAATTAAACCTGAGTGAGAAGGAATAAATCTATCTGGTGACTGACTTTGCAAATTTAATGGAAAGATGAGGTTTATTTACGTTATGTTGTGCATTTTATACATTTATTCATAAAAAATTTAATTATTTATTTATTTATTTATTTATTTAGCATGGACAGTACACATTAATGAACATTTCTGTAAAAGATAGATAGATAGATAGATAGATAGATAGATAGATAGATAGATAGATAGATAGATAGATAGATAGATAGATAGATAGATAGATAGATAGATAGATTTACAGGTACCAGCAGTATCACAAACTTAAAAACAACAGTAGTAAAAACACAATAGGAAAAACATTCTTTTATTAAACATTAAAGAGACAAAAAAAAAAAAAAAAAAAAAAAAAAAATATATATATATATATATATATATATATATATATATATATATATATATATATATATGCAAAATCTCATGTAAAGTTAGGCCAATAAACTGTATTTTAATTATGGAAAATTACTATATTTTTATGAGATGGTTATTTTACATTATATAAGTATTTTTTTCAGCACCCCTGCTGCTGGAATAATACCTTTTTTTTTTTACTTTTTTTTTTTTTTTTAACAGTGCACATATTTTTATTGTTTGATTATATAATGGTTTAGCAGGTTTTAAGGCTGATGTTGACAGTACGAGGAGGTGTGAGAATATTAATGAATGCATGTAAAGCTGAAAGACAGGTATTTTATTTTTTTTAATCTAATTTTTTGCATATAATACTTTACATTTATTAAAATGTAAGTGTTAGCCTTAGGATATTCACAGATATGCAATATTTACAACCTCACTAAGGATTTCTTTTTTTTTTTTAGTTTTAATATCAGTTTTTCACTTTTGCAGCATTTGCTTATAGAGAAACAGATTTTTTTTTTTCATTCAGTGTCAGATAGAAAAACTCAAACCACTCATCTATAGTTGTTGTTAAAATATAAATAACCATATCATCAGTGTACAATTGGCAGCCAATACCAGAACATGTTTCAGGCAGAAAGAAAAACATATTTAGGAAAGAAAATGAGTCATAATAAAAAGAGAATTCAAGAATTCTTAATAATAAAATGAATAAAAGAAGTGTACTGTAATCCAAAACTAAATATTAGTAAGTCGTGTGTGCAGCAAGAAGTATTAAGAGTTCACACACAGGTTTTTCTTTTTTAGATTTAATATTTTTGGGGTAAAGTTAAGCCAAGTTTATCCCAAGTTATGGCTGAACAGGTAAGCACTACCTTAATTATTGCCTGTTTTACTTTTTAACATCTCAAAGTATTTTCGAGTCGACTTTCAAACTCATTTTCTTTTACCTTTTCTACCAGTGGTGGCTGCTCGTCTGTCAGACAGGGGAAGCTCATTGTCAGCTTACATAAAAAAAATGTCAAGTTATTTAAACATAAATTCAGCCCTCCGTTCCTTTTTAAGAAAATTGTCAGTGACCTTATCGTACCTAGTAAACAAGAAAACGTTGAAATTATGTTAAATTGAAACAAGGAAGTGCAATGAGTGTGTTTTATTTACAGTGCAAGAAATGAACAAGTAATTTCATAGTGGTTTCTCTCTCTATTTCACAGCAGAATGTGTGACGGTATTAAACTGAACTGTGTCAGTGAAGGAGTAGATCTGAAAATAGCTGTCAATCAAACGGGATCCAGCCTTTCGACTGATCCTCCAATCAGCACGTGGAAGCCTAGTGTCCAGCCCGGCCAAGCTCCGCCCACAGCTCCATTCACCCCCAGAGACGCCGAGCGTCCGGGGGCGGGACAACATGGTGGCATTTATCCAATTAGCGTCCAGTTTTGAGGCAATGAAAAAAACTGTTCCACTCAGTCCCATTGAAGTGCATGGACGCTGAGCGTCTGCGGACAAATGCACTGAGCAGAGATCGAATGAGAAAACAGCACAACGGGAATGTATGAGAACTGAACAACATCGAGTCTGTTGATTTGTGATAAAGCTGATTCTGAACGAACTCGTCTGAGAGATGAACGTGTTCTAACACATTTGTAGTCAATGAAATGTCAACACAACCGAACATATTTGACCATTTACTTTTCGTAATTTTAGGGGAAGCCGAACTTCCCTTGCAGTCTGAGAAATCGCCTCTGTTTTCTACTATTTATTATAATATTTTCCTCTGCATTTTATATTTTTCAATGAAAAGCAGGTATTTTTCTATATTGATGGTTGCAGATCCTGCCACAAAAAAGACAAAAGTGACTTCTTTAGCAAAATATATCATTAACTGAACAAAAATTAAGTGTCTATAACCTATGTCGCTGATCAAACTATATAGCAAAGCAGCATTTCCATGTTCACCACAAAGCGTCCAAATGTATAAAAAAGCCTCATTTGCTGCTGACAAAAGGTGAAAAACTGTATATATTGCTTCAATATGTTGATAAGAGAAGTGGGTGAAAAGCTATTAAACATTTCAGTCTTTGATGGTTTAATATATGTATTAGTTTTCTGCTAAACACTATTGTCATGTATGTCAGTGTGTTACTGAACCAGTGAATCTACTCTCATTAAAACATTCCATTCATGCATGTATTCATCAGTAGAAGGACTCTCATCTGGTCTACGAAGGAAGTGATGACCACAGAAGGATCCTGAACTTTGAGAAACCCCCTCGGTTTCTTCAGTCTCTTACATGATGTATATACTCTCCTGAGACCCAGCAATGTATTTTGTCCTCTGTAGAAGAAAAAAGTTTTACAGTTTTAACTAAAAAATTCTGTCCAGTGCAATTGGGGGGCAATGGGGGGGGGGCTTATTTCAGGTAAATTATCAGATTCAACTTTAGCCCAGATTTTCTAATGCTCCCATGTCTTGGGAATACAAAAATGTGAAAAAAATTCAAATCAAGCCCAACCCCACCCCCCCACCCCCATCACCACCCCCATCACCATCCCAAAAATTACTTTTTCAACCCTGAAAACGTGGGGTTTTTGGCAACTTTCAAACCTTCTTCACTTTTGATAAAGCACAATGTAGCAATCTGCTCATGCTGGGCCTTAAATGTTTTTTTTTTAGACATGTCATGTCTTCAGAGTGCTTTGCACTACAAAAGGTGTAGAGTCAAGGTCAAATTATAGCTCAAAGGTCACCCAAATGGTCCAAAATGCATATTTCATGGAATTAAGCTGTTAATGTGGGCTCTTCCAAATGTTGGGCTCAGGTTCTCTCCTCATAACACATTTTCACCCGTAAGTAGGTGGAATAGGCTCCAGCGACCTAGTGAGGATAAAGATGGTTCAGAAAATGAATGAATGAATGAAGTGTTAGTGATTCCCGCCCAAATGCGTGCTAGTGTTTCCGCCACACTAATGGCAGCAAATTCAAATGGAATGTACATGTTGAAATATTTAATCTCTAATGTGGCTTTGAAAGGACCAAAGGCCTTTGGGGGATCCCACCAGGAAACCAGAGGGAAGAGAACTGAGGACAGATTTGATAAATGTTGGAATGGTATGAATTTTTGAAAAAATAGGCATTTTGGTGACCTTTAACCTACAACATGACCTTGACATTAGACTTTTCATAGTACAAAGTACTCTTACGATACAATCTGGCACTGACAAGATCATGAAATGGCCCATCATGAACATATTTATACACTGCACTGGACAAAAGAGTGGAGAAGCTGTGAAAGTTACCATTTTCAGAGTTAAAAAAGTAATTTTCGGGGTGGGGGTGGGGGTTTTGGATGATAATTTCAAAAAAATTACACAGGAGTGCTTAGAACATGTTATTGCATCAGAAAATCAGGGCTAATGTGATATTTGATATTAACCCCCCCCCCATTGCAAAGGATATTCCTTGAAAAAAATTAAATAAAATAAATAATAATAATGTAAAATATGTATCTGAATAAAACTGTTGCATTATGCAGTTTCCAATCAAGACAACTGTTGAATGGAAAAAAAATCTAAAATTTTAACTTTCCTGGGTCTCAGGGGGATATTAAAAGGGAAGTGGACTCTGTTTGTGTGTTTGTGTGTGTGTCTCGGGAATCGCACAAAATTTGGAAAGAGTTGACTGCTGCAGTTTGGCATACTTATGGATTTATAATCAAGGAAGAGACTACTGAAAACAGCAAGTTGATACGACCCATATTTTAGAAGATATTAGTAATTACCTCCGCCAAGGAGGTTATGTTTTTGCCAGGGTTTGTTTGTTTGTTTGTTTGTCTGTCCGTTAGTGTGCAACATAACTCAAAAAAGTTTTGGACAGATTTGGATGAAATTTTCAGGGTTTGTTGGAAATGGGATAAGGAAGAAATGATTAAATTTTGGTGGTGATCGGGGGTGGGGGGGCCCACGGGGGGGCCCACTGATCAGCCTTGGTGGAGGTCTGCGCTCTCCGAGTGCTTCTAGTTTTGGAATACAATAGCCTTACAATCATGTTGCTATACCCATGACGGTTGACGGGAAGTGTAGCGCCACATCGCATAACAGGAAATGAAGTTAAAAACATGAACAACATAATATATGAATTATCATTTAAATTTTAAAGAATGATTTACCAAGCAATTTTTTTGTCAGTACTTCTAAAATATAGACTCACATCTTTCCCCAAAAGTCAGCTCTCCCCTGCATAAAAACTACCACATGTAGAACCCATGGGGAACCACGGGTCAATGCGCTAGTTTATCATAATCCATACCGCATCAAACATCAAAAACCTCCAAAACGTCTCTGAACTTTGTAATCAAAGGAGTTTTCTGTCAATACCAAACGCACACAGCAGAAGAACTGGACAACTGGCACACACTAATGACAGTAAGAAAAATTACAAATAACAACTACGAAATAATAATAATAATAATAATAATAATAATAATAATAATAATAATAATAATAATAATACAATAGAACAGGTTTTAGGTTGTTATTGTTATTCACATTTTTTTAAAAGGATAATTTGTAAATGCACATATTTTCTTCATGTAATTTTCCTTTTTTTTTACTGTTATTATTTTATTGGTCTGGCCCATGTTAGATTATATTGGCCTGTACGTGCCCCCTGAACTGAAATAAGTTTGACACCCCTGTTTTACACAACATCAGAATCCACACACACACACACACACACACACACACACACACACACAAAAATATAAAAATAAAAATAAAAAATTCCACCAAAATAAGGAAATCAATGGCTGTGTGCTACAGTCGGAGCTTAACTCTTATCGAAAAAACTGCAGGCCATGACAGGTCACAATCCGAATCAATGGGTCCAAAAAGGCATTGCGTTTTGGAATAATTTAAGGTTAAATTCTATTGTTGAGCGCATAAATTTGAGGATAAAACCGCTGAAGGCTGATGTGTGAGGCCCGGATGCTCGTCTTAAAGGCTGAAAAAGCAAAGACAGATAGACCAACATCGTCTGTCATGTACACATGATTTAATTTTACCTCATCTGTTCTCGTCCGTGTGATTTGTTTGCGTGTGATTGTTTTCAGTCTGTCCGATTAACGCCCCTGTTTTATCTCTGTTCCTTCTAATAAGCCGTCCTAATTAAACCTGCAGCAAACCAGAAGGACACTATCTAAGGGCAGCTAATAATGGACTTCAATCAGTTATTCATGATCATAGCTGGGATTTAAGTATAGAACATTACAGCGCTAATTGAGTTAAACTGGGAATTAGATACTGTGTGAATTTATGTTTCTTCAGTCTTTGCTTAATTTGCAGCCAACCTGTAAATATCACCAGAGATCAAATACTTAACTGAATTGTGGAAGAATTTTCTATCGAGGCTCAAAAGACCAAAGTGGCAGAATTAGGCTGTTTTTTTTTACCTGCTGACAGGCCATAAGCTATTGTCGTCTGTCGTCGTCTGTTGTCTGTCGTCCGTTACAAAACTTTCAATCGTCTTCCTCTCCGAAACTCCAGTTCTGATTGACTTCAAACTTGGTATACAGCTTCTTTATGATGATGCCAACACAAGGTGTTGAAATTATTTCAATCTGGATCCAATCCGGATCTGAAAAATTTTCCCATTATAACAGATAGGAAGTGGATTGATCCAATAAATCAGTATCAATGATATCAAGTTGGAATTGGAATTTTTTTCAGATCTGATTGGAATATGACCAAAACATGGGCTATTTCTGTAATAGAATAAATACACAAAACTGGGTGATAATAAATGGCATCTGGATACATTTCCCAAAGCTTTTAATTTGGCCGGTAAGCTACAGGGCCATTGGTCCGATTTTTAGCTCACTGGCCGACAGGCCGTAAGCTATTGTCGTCATGTGGTGTCCGTCACCATCGTCTGTCATCGTCCGTCGTCCGTTACAAAAATTTCAATCGTCTTCTTCTCCGAAACTACAATTCCGATTGACTTCAAACTTGGTATACAGCTTCTTTATGATAATGTCAACAAAGGTTAGTGAAATTATTTGGATCTGATTCTGGATTTGGTGCGATTTTGAAAAATGTCCCCATTATAAGAGATAGGAAGTGGATCGACGCAATAACTCAGTAAATATAAATGATATCCAGTGTAAATTTCTACAGTCCAGCCCTGATGGGGACATGACCAAAACATAATGTCCACATGCTGATCAGGATCTTCTTCTGGATCCGGGAACTTACGGAAAATTTAACATGGGCTCTTATGGGGACAAAAATTAAATCGTCTTCTTCTCCGAAACTCCAGTTCTGATTGACTTCAAACTTGGTATACAGCTTCTGTATGATGATGTCAACACAAGGTATTGAAATGATTTGGATCCAGATCTGATTCTGGATTTGGTGCGACTTTAAAAAAATGTTCCCATTATAACAGATAGGAAGTGGATTGATCCAATAAATCAGTATCAATGATATCAAGTTGGAATTTGAATTTTTTACAGATCTGATTGGAATATGACCAAAACATGGGCTATTTCTGTAATAGAATAAATACACAGAACTGGGTGATAATAAATGGCATCTGGATACATTTCCCAAAGCTTTTAATTTGGCCGGTAAGCTACAGGGCCATTGGTCCTATTATTTTTATTAGCTTACCAGTAAGCTATTGTCGTCCAGCGTCGTCTGTCGTCGTCTGTCGTCCGTTACAAAACTTTCAATTGTCTTCTTCTCCCAAACTCCAGTTCTGATTGACTTCAAACTTGGTATACAGCTTCTTTATGATGATGTCAACACAAGGTATTGAAATTAATTCCATCTGGATCTGATTCTGGATTTGGTGCGACTTAAAAAAAAAAAATTCCCATTATAACAGATAGGAAGTGGATTGATCCAATAAATCAGTAAGTAGCAATGATATCAAGTTGGAATTTGATTTTTTTACAGATCTGATTGGAATATGACCAAAACATGGTAGCCATATGCTGATTCGCTTGGCACCATTAAACTAGATTCGTATTTGTTGTTTTGAGGTATCCAAATTCTTACATGTCTGCGTGTTACAGAAGCACGTTGTTGATTGTTTACAAATAACATCATTCAGGTAAAGAAATCCTGTCATGTAATTGTCAACAACCAACTGCCGAGTGTACTCCCGTCGGGCATGGGTGGTGTGATCCCTCGCACATGTTATTTGTTTAGAAATAACCTCGTTCACGTGATCAGAAGAGGATTCCTGTTGACATCATTGCTCAATCGTCATCACTATTTCTGTAATATAATAAATACACAGAACTGGGTGGTAATAAATGGCATCTGGATACATTTCCTAAAGCTTTTAATGTGGCTGGTAAGCTACAGGGCCATTGGTCCTATTTTTAGTTTGGTGACAAGTCCTTCAAAAAAAAAAAAAAGTCCTCAGCACAGTCGTGAAGCTGTAAATTAATTCGCTCACACTTGAAAATCTAAATGAGGAAATGACATAGGTGAAATATGACATGTGAAAAAGAGGTTACTATTCAAGAAATGTGGCCTTTTTACATAAAAATAAAATCAACTCAGATTGATGATAATGTTCCTTTTCTTTTTCGACTGTTGCAATTTTTTTTTTTTTCCATTGAACCAAGGTCTAAGAGTTGAGATGTGTCAAGAAATCACGGTCTCCTATTTGAATTAGACACATTATACTCTTATATAACTCTAGTACTCTGTAGTTGTAGAGTAAATTAGATTTCTACAATGGCTTTCAAATGGACATGTGCAGACCAGTGGAGTGTTCCCTGGTGCCATAACTGATGCACTGAGCAACAGTTAGAGCTCCTCTGGCTTTAGCAGTGAGATGAAATTACCTGAACAGACCACTAAGAAAAAAAAAAAAAAAAAAAACACATAAAAAAAAGAACAAAATACAGTGTAGTATAGTATAGTGGTGTGCGGTAATAGGGTCTAATAGTATTAACTCAGGGGTGTCAAACTCATTTTAGTTCAGGGGCCACATTCAGCCCAATTTGATCTCCAGTGGGCCGGACCAGTAAAATAATAACAGTGAAAAAAGTAAAATTAGATTATGATCAGGTTTACATCTACGAAGTTTCCTTAAAAATCTAAATAACATGAACAACTTGAATTGTCATAAGAAAAACAAGTGCAATTTGAACATTTTACCAATAGCACAGACCTCCACCAAGGCAAATCAGTGGGCCCCCCCGCCCCCCAATCACCACCAAATTGAATCATTTCTTCCTTGTGCCAGTATCAACATTTCCTGAAAATTTCATGAAAATCCATCTATAACTTTTTGAGTTATCTGGCTAACAAACAAACATACGCACGCAAACGCACAAAGCAAAGCGATCACAATACCTCCTGGCGAAGGTAACAAGTGTTCAGAGAATACAAACCTCCGCCAAGCACCCCGAACAGTGTGCATGTGTGGATCGACTATTTCTTTTTAAATTAAACAGTTTCCAGGTTGTTCCATACAGCAGAAAAAGTTGAAGCTTGGTACCAGTCATGTGTCTGTCAAATTATATTCAGTTTCAATCAATATTTGTTGAGTTCTAATGAAAAATGTGTCATAAATGGGATTTTCAATGTTAAATTGAAATGTCCACAGAGTCCACATTCCACAGTGGATGTGGACAATTTTGTGCCAGATACAAGATATTGTTATAAGCTACGGGTGGATCAAATTGGAGGCTAATTGGAGTCGTTTTGAATTTTTTATGAATTTTGGAAAATTGCTCAATGATGAGAGATAGGAAAATTGGAAGGTTTGTGACCTTGCTGTGACCTTGAACTTTGGCCTACTTGGCCCAAAATTTAATGGGTTGGTCCCAGGGCCTAGGCCTATCTGTGGGGAAGATTTGGTAAAGATGGTTGGAATAATTTTCCCATAAACTTGCTAACAAACAAACACACAAAGCAAAGTGATCACCAGGGATGGGAATCGATAAGAATTTAACGATTCTGATTCCATTATCGATTTTGCTTATCGATCCGATTCCTTATCGATTCTCTTATCGATTCTCATTGGGTGAGGAAATAAAAGAGTACGAACGGGTGTGTTTGCGTTAACTGTCTTTTATATTTCCATCTCTGCACAGAAAATATAACATATACATTACTTACAAATAATAAAAACAGATGACGCCGGTTTGGGGGGAGTGGGGAGCGTACAATGAAAGTGAAACTAAAGACGCTTTACTAATTCCTCTATTGCTGCACTTCTACTACGTGGAACCAGTTCGACTCTGCCCATCTCTTGTTGTTGTGCACCTCATTTCCTTTCCCCTACCTTCGGAAACTTGTATTTGAGGGGGTACGACATTTGCTGCCCGCACCGGAACCAGAACTGGGCCCAGATGACGGTCTGGCGTTCACTCTGCTGCTACATTCACAAGCACCACTAAATAGCGAATCAAATACGTGACATTCCTGTAAAGGATTCACATGCTGTGGACAAATGTTTGAACATACTGGAGGGATTCCACTCTTTTGAAGACATGGAAGCTTGGACAGTGTTCCAGTGGACCTGGTGTCGTTTCTGCCTCAACACCATGTTGGCTACGTTCTGACCAAAACAATGCAGCGTGCATGTGATGTCATCGCATATGCGCAACGAAAGCGGAATCGATAAGCAGGCAGGCAAATGATTCCAAGGAATCCAGCTACTGGGATCCGGTTCTCAAAAAGAACCGGTTCTCGATTCCCATCCCTAGTGATCACAATACCTCCTGGTGGAGGTAAAAAGTGTAGTGCTGTGAATACTTTCCGGATGCACTGTAATATCAGTATGTTGACATTGCATCGCTATGACAACCAGCCCTGTTGAAGAGCTACGACAGCATATGTGTGTTAATGCAAGTAAATACTACAGGTAACTTCCTTGTTTTGTCCATTCAGACAGTTTTAATCTAAACTACAGTCAGGTTCTAAACTGTGTGTGCGAGCAGGAAATGTTACCGTCTCCAAAATATGCACGAGCAAGTAAATTAAAAACTGGTTGTGCTCACAGTGAGAGACCTAGCTCACCTCACACACACAAACCTCCTTGCATTGTGTAATTGGTTGCTTTAAACAACTCGACCGATAAGCAGTGTCCCAGACAAATTGCATTTTTCACCCTCTCTAACCCCACTTGGGCAGTGCCAGCACACCAGGTGGAGTGAAGGTTTTTTTTTTTTTAACTTTATTTTATTTTGCACAGATAATCACTTGCAACTTGGGCTGAAATTCATTAAAAAACACGGGCGTGGAACCACACTGAACAATGGAATGCGTGTAAATAGATGAATCTGTGCATAATTAGTCTGCAGTTGAACCTGTGTTTTAGTCCAAACCCTAATGGAAAAGTTTACTTAGTTTTATTTTGCATTTAGTCTGACACAGTCCTATTATTACAGCTTAATAAGGGCTTGTAGGTTCACAAATAACAATTACTTAGTATTTGTTCTGTTAAATTAAAAGTTTTTATCCCACTATTTTCTGCAGTTATGCAAAAAAAAAAAGTGAACAGAAAAAGTACTTTTTTCCCCCCTGTAACTTCTAGCTTTAAATATAATGGTGTCATGTTCTTATAACAACAGTTAATTTAAAACCCTTGCGTCAAAGCCCCTAAAGGTCTCCATAAGGCCCCCATGTAGAGACCCGTCATTTCAACATTCTATTAATATTAACCCATAAAAACCCAGGACTACTTTAGCGGCAGTTCCCAAATGCATGTTTAATGTTTTATCACCATTTATTGTAATATTATCCTCTTTATTTTGAGTTTTTTCAGTGTAAATCATGTATTTTCTTATATTTAATTCACTGATCATGTAGATCAGGGGTGTCAAACATGCAGCCCGGGGGCCAAATGTGGCCCGCCAAAGGTTCCCATCCGGCCCGTGGGATGAATTTACAAAGTGCAAAAATTCCACAGTCTTGAACTGAATTAAGCAAAAAAAAAAAAAATTAGCTTGAATTAAGGAAAAAATGTTGAACTAAGTAAAAAAAAAAATTCTTCAATTAAGTTAAAAAAAAATCCTCAAATAAGTGTAAAAAAAATCTTGAATTAAGAAAAAAAAAAAAAAAAAAGAAAATCTTAAATTTAGCTAAAAATGTTGAATTCCGCAAAAAACCTGTGTTTTAGTCCAAACCCTAATGGAAAAGTTTACTTAGTTTTATTTTGCATTTAGTCTGACACAGTCCTATTATTACAGCTTAATAAGGGCTTGTAGGTTCACAAATAACAATTACTTAGTATTTGTTCTGTTAAATTAAAAGTTTTTATCCCACTATTTTCTGCAGTTATGCAAAAAAAAAAAAGTGAACAGAAAAAGTACTTTTTTCCCCCCTGTAACTTCTAGCTTTAAATATAATGGTGTCATGTTCTTATAACAACAGTTAATTTAAAACCCTTGCGTCAAAGCCCCTAAAGGTCTCCATAAGGCCCCCATGTAGAGACCCGTCATTTCAACATTCTATTAATATTAACCCATAAAAACCCAGGACTACTTTAGCGGCAGTTCCCAAATGCATGTTTAATGTTTTATCACCATTTATTGTAATATTATCCTCTTTATTTTGAGTTTTTTCAGTGTAAATCATGTATTTTCTTATATTTAATTCACTGATCATGTAGATCAGGGGTGTCAAACATGCAGCCCGGGGGCCAAATGTGGCCCGCCAAAGGTTCCCATCCGGCCCGTGGGATGAATTTACAAAGTGCAAAAATTCCACAGTCTTGAACTGAATTAAGCAAAAAAAAAAAAAATTAGCTTGAATTAAGGAAAAAATGTTGAACTAAGTAAAAAAAAAAAATTCTTCAATTAAGTTAAAAAAAAATCCTCAAATAAGTATAAAAAAAATCTTGAATTAAGGAAAAAAAAAAAAAAAAGAAAATCTTAAATATAGCTAAAAATGTTGAATTCCGCAAAAAACCTGTGTTTTAGTCCAAACCCTAATGGAAAAGTTTACTTAGTTTTATTTTGCATTTAGTCTGACACAGTCCTATTATTACAGCTTAATAAGGGCTTGTAGGTTCACAAATAACAATTACTTAGTATTTGTTCTGTTAAATTAAAAGTTTTTATCCCACTATTTTCTGCAGTTATGCAAAAAAAAAAAAAGTGAACAGAAAAAGTACTTTTTTCCCCCCTGTAACTTCTAGCTTTAAATATAATGGTGTCATGTTCTTATAACAACAGTTAATTTAAAACCCTTGCGTCAAAGCCCCTAAAGGTCTCCATAAGGCCCCCATGTAGAGACCCGTCATTTCAACATTCTATTAATATTAACCCATAAAAACCCAGGACTACTTTAGCGGCAGTTCCCAAATGCATGTTTAATGTTTTATCACCATTTATTGTAATATTATCCTCTTTATTTTGAGTTTTTTCAGTGTAAATCATGTATTTTCTTATATTTAATTCACTGATCATGTAGATCAGGGGTGTCAAACATGCAGCCCGGGGGCCAAATGTGGCCCGCCAAAGGTTCCCATCCGGCCCGTGGGATGAATTTACAAAGTGCAAAAATTCCACAGTCTTGAACTGAATTAAGCAAAAAAAAAAAAAAAATAGCTTGAATTAAGGAAAAAATGTTGAACTAAGTAAAAAAAAAAAATTCTTCAATTAAGTTAAAAAAAAATCCTCAAATAAGTATAAAAAAAATCTTGAATTAAGAAAAAAAAAAAAAAAAGAAAATCTTAAATTTAGCTAAAAATGTTGAATTCCGCAAAAAACCTGTGTTTTAGTCCAAACCCTAATGGAAAAGTTTACTTAGTTTTATTTTGCATTTAGTCTGACACAGTCCTATTATTACAGCTTAATAAGGGCTTGTAGGTTCACAAATAACAATTACTTAGTATTTGTTCTGTTAAATTAAAAGTTTTTATCCCACTACTTTCTGCAGTTATGCAAAAAAAAACAAAAAAAGTGAACCAAAAATGTACTTGTTTTCCCCCTGTAACTTCTAGCTTTAAATATAATGGTGTCATGTTCTTATAACAACAGTTAATTTAAAACCCTTGCATCAAAGCCCCTAAAGGTCTCCATAAGCCCCCCATGTAGAGACCCGTCATTTCAACATTCTATTAATATTAACCCATAAAAACCCAGGACTACTTTAGCGGCAGTTCCCAAATGCATTTTTCTCTATGTTTAATGTTTTATCACCACTTATCGTAATATTATCCTCGTTATTTTGAGTTTTTTCAGTGTAACTCATGTAATTTCTTATATTTAATTCACTGATCATGTAGATCAGGGGTGTCAAACATGCGGCCCGGGGGCCAAATGTGGCCCGCTAAAGGTTCCAATCCGGCCCGTGGGATGAATTTACAAAGTGCAAATATTCCACAGTCTTGAACTGAATTAAGCAAAAAAAATTTAGCTTGAATTAAGGAATAAATGTTGAACTAAGTAAAAAAAAAAAAAATTCAATTAAGTAAAAAAAAATCTTTAATTCAGTAAAAAAAAAAAAAAAAAATCCCAAATTTAGTAAAAAATGTTGAATTCCACAAAACATCTTGAATTAACAACTGTGCTGAACCTGTGTTTTAGTCCAAACCCTAATGGAAAAGTTTACTTAGTTTTATTTTGCATTTAGTCTGACACAGTCCTATTATTACAGCTTAATAAGGGCTTGTAGGTTCACAAATAACAATTACTTAGTATTTGTTCTGTTAAATTAAAAGTTTTTATCCCAATTTATGATTAATGGGTTTTTTTTAATATTACAGGTGAATGAAATGGCTTCGACTAGAAGATCTTGCAAAAATAAGCCTGACGTATTCTGCTACATCTGCGGTGAATACACCATTGTACCTAACAGGAATCCTGTTAGAAAATGACTTTTTTTCTCTTAAAACCTATTTTGGATGAGAACTATATAAAAAATCAACTGATAAAGTCACAAAAATGTAATCAATTTTGTGAGAAGATCAAATTTTTTCAAAATCAAATTAGCAAAAAAAAACCTGACCTGATTGACAAAAACAGATGTCATTTTTGGATTTAGCGGTGCAAAATGGTCCTAATTCAGTTGAAAAAACCTAGACAACTTGCAAAAAACATTTTTTTGTAACCCAGTGTTATATATGTTTTAAGGCTGTAAAACCCCTCACCACACACTTTATACACTTTTCTTAGACAGGCATTAACATTTTCTCACATTTCTCTCTCTTTTAAACACTCTCACAGTTCAAACCTATGTAGATTTTTAAAAAATAAGTAGAGTATTATAGAATGAAACCAAAGATTAAAACCTGTTTTCAGCCGCGTAACTTCTCCCTTCCTTCAGCATGTCCAGAAGTCCAACTTTTTGTGCGATGGTTAGCGTCTTCCTCTGCCTTTTGGGTGCGACATTGAGGGTTTTGTCGGGGAGAAAACTTGCAAACATACAGCACTTCAGAGTCACACCGCTAGCGATCGAACATTTATCTAAATTTGGCAAACTGAACGCATTCTGTACTGTACAGGAGACACGGCACGGAGGACATTGACTGACGATGGTCTACAGTCCCTTAGCCAGTCAGGATGCAGAACACAATGCGTGTTCATATGCTGTAAAAAAAAACATGCAAAATTGCACTAAAAAAATCTGCGAAACAGCGAGGCCGTGAAAGGTGAACCGCATTATAGTGAGGGACAAGTGTATTGATAGGATTAGTGGATCAACAGGTATTAAACATATACATCAGTAGTTGGTTTGTGGTTGCTTTTGAAATAAAATGATATTGAACTTCTGCACCATTTCAATAAATTGCAGTTGTGTTAAAAAGGTTCTCTTAGCCTTGTCAGGGTTCCTTCGTCCACTCTTACTTGGACACATAAAAGCTTTTCTTGTGTAAACATAGTTCAGTATCATAACTACATAGTTCAGATTCTTATCTTTAACAAAATGTTAAAGCGGATGAAGTCTGCAGATAAAACACTGAAGGCTGCGGCAGGTTCAATAGAATACTCTTCCCTGCTCAAGAGAACTGAAAGAGTAAAGGCTTTGCTGTTGGATAAAACCATTCATGCTTAGTGTCGACGCACCTTTCATCTCGATCTAAGGCTCCATCAAGACACCCCCATAATCCACATACAGAATACCATATTCACCCACAGTATGAGCTTCATACAAAAATAGGTGTTCTTGGAGTGAATACAGGTTAGTCTATAGTGCATCGCTGCATTCTTGACGTTATCAAAGCTGAACGCTCCACCATCTTAATCCACCGCCACCTTCCACTCTCACCGTCTATAGCGCTACTTGTATGTGTTATACTGCCAGGCATCTGTTTCCGAAGGCGAGTTTCTATTCCAATAGATAGAACATTTTCCAGTGTAAAATGTAACACTGACATGTGGAAAAGGCATGTATTAACCCTCAGGGGTCCACGAGGTAAAAGGTTTCAGCTTTTTCGTGTGTTTTTTTTTTTGGCCTTTTGTGCTGATATACGAGGGGCGACTGAAAAGTTTTGAGTCTAACATGGAAAGGATTAAGATATGAAGACCAAATCTGGTCCATGAAATCTTTCACATATCTCACCTGAAAAGTCCTTTGGTCCACTTATTTGATTCGGATCAAATGCGGACTATTTTTTTTATTTGGGTTGGATCGCATTCACATTGCACTTTTTGCTAGTGGACCAAAATGCGTGAACAGAAGCACGCATGTGACGAACTGCGCTGGCATTGGACAGAAAAGTCGGGTGAGAGGTGAATCAGAGATGGCCGGTGTTGATGAAAATAGACGTGGTGCTCCTACATACAGTTATCATTTTCGGAATATAGATTGTTGTTTTACAGACACAAATTTACGAAAATAATGTTAACGCTCATGAAAAGCTCAGTCGGAGCCAGTTTCATAATACGGGCATCTGACCAAATGTCAATGGCACATTCAGTTTCCTCATTGCTCCACGTCTGTCCACAGCTCATAGCTGCTGCTGTTAGCTCTGACCACCCGTAAACCTCAGCTACTTCCAGCGGCTACGGTGGCTCGTCAAGCACAAAAAGGTGCAAAATTCCTTGGTCTGGTTCGGTTCGAGGTCGGTTATATTCACACCTGAAGTGAACTGGCTCAGAGTCCATTTGGGGGGGGGCACGGTGATTCACCATTGACATAAAATGCAGCTTGATATTAATACTAACACCTCCATTCCAGTCTTAGCGTCCCCTTTTCAGTTTTCTCATTCCAAACTTCCTGTAATAGAGTCCACCCCACCCCCCACCCCACCCCCGTTGAGAAACACCGCTTTCCATCATGTTTTTATTTTCTCATACTGCATTCAGTTTGCGAAGCCAAGACGCCTCTGATCTATCTCACTCATTTCTGCTAATGTAGCATAATGAACTCCTCTAAGATATTGCACCATGTAAAAATGTACTTCCCTCACTGACGTTACTTTATTAAATTGATGTTAGCGTTAACATCTTGCAGAGAGGTCATCATTAACCCAAAGAGGCATGACTCTCATTAGTTGTAAGAACAAGTTCCAAGCTGTAGCATGTCATCAGATATTACTTGGCTTCACGACTTCATTAACACTTGGGAGAGATTTTTCACTCTGTAAGCGAACTATCGGCGGAGTCGTACACCAACACGTTATACCTAATGAAAAATAAAACTGCCAAATCAAATGAAGACTAGAATAAAAGTGATTTACCTCCACGTTCGGTTTCTCTTTACTTTATTTGTTGCATTTTTTGGCTGGAAGTGAAATTCAATTTTCCGACGGAGATGATGACAATGTGTTCGTTGTCATCAGCACAACAGCTTGCATTCAAGGAAGCATCACAGGCAATAATGCTAATGCACATTATTGATGTACAGCTCTTCAACGCTTGGCCAGTTTTAGTGTCCTGATGGAAAATCGGATAATGTGCACATAAAATTGGTTGGTGTTTATTGTGTTTGCTGTTTACGAACCACATCATGTTTGCCTGTCACAAGCTATGAATTAACAAACAATACGGGGACGCACAGGGATTGGTATTAGCATAAAAACATGGCTGAGTGTTGTCGTCTGTCTAACTGTGATGTTACAACTGAAAGCACTCGCATATTTAGTTGTGCTCACAAGTTTTCCACTAAACTTGTCATTTATATTAGAGTTTCAAACAAACAAAACTAACAAACGAACTGCACAAATACCAAGAAAAAAAGCGGTAAAACCAAAATAAGGACCTTTTTAAAGGGGTTTGAAGATGGAGATTGAGAATGCAGCTCACTGAGGCTACGTTCAGACAGCAGGTCTTAATGCACAATTCGGATTTTTTAGTGAAATCCGATTTTTTTGTGTGTGCTCGTTCATATTACACATTAAATGCGACTTCTATCAGTTTTGAGTATGAACTAAATGCAAACCTGAAGTGACCCGCATGTGCAAAAGAGATCCTGATGTAATACGTGACCACACAGGCATGCACTGTGTTTACGGAAGTGACACTCCTGGGACACAGAATTGTGACGTTTGTTACATTTCAATGATGTAAAGGTCAAATAAATGCAACCTGGTAATTCAGACTGAAGTCGCATCTAATTATATACATCAGGTTTATCAAACAAGAAAATATCACACTGATCATGTAGAGGGCTTCAAAACTCATGTATCAAACATGATACGTTTGGTGTTATAGGGTTAATACCTTTAAAAAAGTCTTTAAAAGGTATTACGTTTGATATGATATGCTTACAAAACTAACTAAAATGTATAAAAATTATGGATAAAATTCCCTTCGTTTTTGTCAATGTCGGATTGATATGAAATAGATTTATTTCACTCCAGCAATTTTAGCTGTTGGCACCGTACGACACTTTACGGTGCATCACTTGGTTTAGAGTCGTCCTCTAGTCCCCACTGTTCCTGGAAACATGGAGACTGAAGCAGCAGAGTCCTGTATGGGATTTATGTGAATACGACGGCGAAGAAGAGAAATTATATGATAAAAAACTAAAACTAAACTAAAACTAAGCATTTAGGAAAAAACAAAAACTAATAAAAAGTAGCAAACCTGCTCTAAAAACAAATTAAAACTAACTGAATTAGACAAAAAACAAGTCAAAACTAAATAAAACTAAACTTTAATGAAAAATCCCAAACTATTAAAACCTTGAGACAGACAGACAGACAGATTAGTTAGTGTAGTTTTATCTCGAGCACATAGAATCACATAACAAAGAACCATACAACATGGTCAAACAAAATTTTTCGGCGCTCGAAAAGGAGTGGGATGAAGTAGATGACACAATGATTACAATACCCCTACGTCCTGCTGAGCCGCATTATGTAATAAATTCCCATTATGTAATAAAAGTTCAAAATGTAATAAGAATGTCACGTCATCTTGTAATAAAGCCGCATTATGTAATAAACTGACACATTTTGTAATAAACTACGTCAACGCATTATGTAGTTAATTTTTTCGCATTATGTAGTAAGTTCTTACTATTTGAGAAATTTATTACAAAATGCACTTGACACATTTTTATTTTCAGGAAAGTGTAATGTGCGTAAATTAATCTTTAAACTGTGTGGTTGAAGTTCTGATTCCATTACCTGTAGCTCCTGTGACTAATTTCTTCTAAATTGCTCTGAGATTATATTAATTTGCATTAATCGTGTGGATTTCTGCGATTAATCGCGATTAATCGCATAGTTGTTGGGGGGGGGGGGGGGGGGGGGGAGGAGCATTGCTGGCACCAACAGCGTGTATTGCCTTTAAGTGATATTTCAGACTTGAACTACTCCGGTGATAAGAATAATTCCACATTGCAGTGCTTCCAAACAACTGTGTCCTTCTCAACCCCACCATCTGAAGACATTCAAAATGAAAATGTCCATGGAACAGACCGCTACTTTCCTCCATGTTTATGTCCACACCAGTTTATTTACAGTTGTGAGTGACTGACAGGAGTCTTAAGCCCACTAATCAGTACTAATACTAATAAGCCCAATAATATGTGATGTTCAGATGTTAAAACCAAGCAAAGGGGGACCTGTAGTGGTCGGAATAAGTGTCACTAACGTATGTTTTGTCCTTTTGGTGTTCCCATAATCAGTTTGGACATAAGAACGAACTAACAGACACGTTTCTTTCACTCTGTTTGTATGGCCCCAAAAACGTTTGCCTGTGAGTATTTTATGTTCAGTTGTTGTAAGAATGAATAGTATAAAATATCTCTGATGTGAACCTTTGTTGCTGGATAAAAAGATGATGTAAATCTTAAATGAAGCTGTAAATGCTAATCGTCAGCGTGTCTATGGATTTTCCCATTCAAGTTAGCATAGAGCTAAATTGACTGCTAATACAACAATCACATCGTAAATGAGTAAAGGTTTGTTCAAAGGCTGGCATATTGTACCTAAACACAACCAATGAATTTACATAAACTTAGCATGAGCCTGCATAAAGAATTAGCAACCCATCTCCGACTGCTAGCATAAACGAATTAGCTTAAACATGTTAATAACACATTGTAATAAACACATCCAAAATAACGTCAGAAACATGTTTCTAATGGTGCGTTTGCATGTGAAATTATTTAGCAAACAACAGAATGATTGATACATACAGGCGTTGAACTGCAGGAGTTACACAAAGTTTGATTCAGCAGTACTCGGAAAGTTCGCTCTTTTCTCCTCTCAGTACACACAGCACTGGTGTGTGGAGCACCAAAATAAAAGCATGAGTTTCAAAATAAGAGTCCGTATGTATAAATCAATTAAGACTTGCTTGAAAGGCAGAACAACAATAAAACATCATTAAAGTGGAATAAAAAAAATTGTCGGCGTTATTTAATGAATGCGTTAATGCGGTAATAATGCGTTAACTTGCCCAGCCCTAGTTATTACATTTTTTTTTTTTTTTTATAAAAATGTGTCAAGTGCATTTTGTAATAAATTTCTCAAATTGTAATAACTTACTACATAATGAGAAAAAATGTACTATATAATGTGTTGACAAAGTTTATTACAAAATGCGTCAGTTTATTACATAATGCGGCTTTATTACAAGATGACGTGACATTTTTATTACATTTAGAACTTTTATTTCATAATGTGGTTCAGGCCCAAGGTTGGCTGAGGGGTAAAAAAAAAAAACAGCAACAATTATGGGATAATCTGTGCCTGCAACGATAATAACTATACCTGTTTTCTTGTCTTTCGCAGCCATTGTCGTTCTTTTCATCACCCTGAGGCGAAGCAAGAAGGAGCCCCTCATCATTTCCGAAGAGGACATCCGCGAAAACGTGGTCACCTACGATGACGAAGGCGGCGGTGAGGAGGACACAGAAGCCTTCGACATCATTGCCCTCCGTAACCCCGCCGCCGCCGAGGAGCTCAAGTTCCGACGGGATGTTCGCCCCGAGGCTAGGCAACACTGCGCTCCTCCTCGTAGTCGCCGGAGCACGTCGGTGGAACTGGACGCGGTGGATGTTCACGAATTTATCAAGCACAGACTGGTGGAGGCTGACATGGATACCAGCGTGCCGCCGTACGACTCCCTCCAAACGTACGCGTACGAGGGTCAGGGTTCACCCACAGGATCCATCAGTCCTTTAGACTCACCCGGTACACAATCAGAGCAGGATTATAATTACCTGGACGACTGGGGACCCGAGTTCCAGAAACTGGCAGAACTCTACGGAGAGGCAGACTCAGATGTGACGACCTAGACTGTGATTTCACTCCTTTTAAAACCAAATCTGTTTGAAATCTGTTTTTTCACATTTTCGGCGACCGATACGAACAAACGGATGCTTTCAAACTGTCCTGGTGGTTCCAACTTATACTGTTCTGTCGAACTTAAACAACTGCTCTATTTTTATTTTTTATTATTATTATTAATTTTTTTTTTTTCCATTTTGTCGCTTTGGATCATGGGTCGTTCATCTGGAAGTATTAAATCAGATTTTGAGATGGAAGAACAACAATATGGGGGAGAAAAAAAAAAGGAAAATGATATTTTCCTTGGTGTATATTTTTTATTGCTCAATAAAGTCCTGAAATCCATATGAGTGGATATGTGAAATGGAAATTGTACGTTTGTCTTCTTGCTCCAAGAATGGATACACAGCACATAGTTAGGATTATCATGGGGGAGGTATTATGCTCATGATTCATCATACAGTACAGGAGAGGAATCTGTGCCAGCCATTTGACAGCTGCAGTCCATTGAGCTGGTGTCGTGTCATTTTTTTTTTTTTTTCTTTTTCTCTCTCTCTGTCTCTCTCTCTCCATATGGCCATTATTTTAAAACACTCAATGATATCACCCATATACAGTAACATCTCCCAGGGCTTTTTGGCTTAAGTAAAGAGAAACAAGCTGATAGCTCTTTAGCTCTTATAAAATTAGCCCTCACTATAAAGTGTTTTTTTTTTTTTTTTTTTTTCATTATCATACAGCCGAACACAAACCTTCAAGCTACTCTACAAATAACTGGTGACTGATCCCCGGAAAAAAAAAAAAAAAAAACAGCAGAAATAAACAACTTCTACATCGGTATCCAAGAGGGTCCTTGGGGTTTTCTCATGGTCAACTTTCCAATTTATTTGGCATTTGCCCCTCCATCGAAATAAGTCTGTGTGCATTGGTTCATTAATTAGTTTGAATGTGCAGGGTTCCTACAGATTAAATTAACCCTTTCATGCATGAATTTTGAAAAACTATCTAGATTTTTTTTTTTTGACTGATTTTGATAGTCAAAATTAGGCTAAAGTTGAAATGCATTTTTTCTTTTTTTTTTTTTCTTTTTTTTAAGAAGAAATTTAACCTATATATAAGACCCAGGAAAGCACAAGTTTTGGCTTTAATTTAATTAAACAATTGCCTATATTGGAAACATCACGATGCAACAGTTTTTTCAGATGCATTTTGGGTTTTTTTGTATAAAATTGTGAAACTCTTGTCCACAAACGTGGACAGAAAACTCATAGATGAGTCTTTGGAGGTTAACTTTATGAGATTACAGAGCAGTCCAAATTCTAAAACTAAGATGATCCTTTTTTTCATTGTATTGCTTAGGGTTTATAGAGATGACCCCCATGCGGTTTGGACAATATTGTCTTTATAATCCTTTGGAAAGTGAGCTTCAACTATATGTCTACAAATGTGGATGTCATGCATGAAAGAGTTAAATACAAGTTAAATTTTATACTTTTTAAGGCTTTTTTGTGTGTTAGATATTTTTATTGTGAAGCCTTATAGTACAGATTTGCGATACCCTGATTGGTACATTATGCTTCAGTTTTGGTATCAACATAACGCATATTCAGAAATAAGAAGAACAGAAAACAGCATTGATAAAGTGAGAAAAGAGTAAAGAAAGAAACAAAAAAAACCCAACAACAACAACAACAAAAAAACCCAATTTAACATCTCACCTACCCCCCAAACCTCCCTCCCCATCCCCAGAGTCACTGAGGTAGATCGGTGTATTGCAACGTTGTGGACTACTGCTTATATAGTGGATCTTAACTGTCCGGCCCTTCCATATATGACATCACTGGTTTCCAAATGTTTTCAAATTCTCCCAATTTGTCATTAAGTGTGTATCTAATCCTCTACAAGTGAAGGGTATCCATCATTGTTGTTATCCAGACTTTAAAAGTCAGGAGAATAACCTTCTATGCACCTTTTAAAGACTACTAAGGCTACGTTCAGACGACAGGTAAATAAATGTAGCCCAAATCCAATTTTTTTACCCATATGTGACCTGTATCCAAACAGCACAAATCTGATTTTTTCAAATCTGACCCAGCCCACTTTTGAGGTCCTAAATCCAACACGTATCTGATATTTACCTCCGCCAAGGAGGTTATGTTTTTGCCAGGGTTTGTTTGTCTGTCTGTCTGTCTGTCCGTTAGTGTGCAACATAACTCAAAAAGTTATGGACAGATTTTGATGAAATTTTCAGGGTTTGTTGGAAATGGGATAAGGAAGAAATGATTAAATTTTGGTGGTGATCGGGGGTGGGGGGGCCCACGGGGGGGCCCATTTCCAACAAACCCTGAAAATTTCATCAAAATCTGTCCATAACTTTTTGAGTTATATTGCACACTAACGGACAGACAGACAGACAAACAAACAAACCCTGGCAAAAACATAACCTCCTTGGCGTGGGGGGGCCCACGGGGGGGTGGGGGGGGCACTGATCAGCCTTGGCGGAGGTCTGCGCTCTCCGAGTGCTTTTCTAGTTTGCAATGAAACTTCAGTCTGAACGGCCAGGTCACATTTATCTGACCTTTATGTCATTGAAATGCGACAAACATCACAATTCTGCGTCCCAGGTGTGGTACTTCCGTAAACACGTATGTCAAATATTGCATCAGGACCTCTTCAGGGTCGCATTCAGTTCATACTCAAAACTGATAGAAGTTGCATTTAATGTGTAATATGAACGAGCACACAAAAAAAAATTGGATTTCACCCAAAAATCCAAATTGTGCACTAAAACCTGCTGTCTGAACGTAGCGTAAGACAGAAATTAATGCCCATTTCATAGCGTATTTCATGGCCATACTGGCAAAAATTTGTGACTCCTAGAATTTAGGAACATGTATTTATTTACTCCAATGCCTTGATTCCTGGGGACTTACCGAGGGCTGCAAAGTTAGCAATAATCAGTTCCTAATTTCATGAAAAATTATCAGGTTGTAACAGGTGGAACTGAGTCGACTAATGTTACTTTCTTTGCAGCATGGACTTTTCCCAGGCACATTTAAACACAACACAGCAAACAAGTTTATGGCAACATAAATTAACCCTATAACACCAAACGTATTATATTTGATGCATACCTTTTGAATCCCTCTACATGATCAGTGTGATATTTTTTTCTTGAAAAACCTGATGTATACAATTAGATACATGCAATACACAGATAATCCACCGGGGGGAGGAATCATTCTCCAGAGGCCTTTCCAGTGACACTACAAGACTGTCATTAATGAGGAAGGAGGCAGAACTTTGCCAATTTTGAAAAGGAATTAGCAATTTGTTCGACATGTTTGTGTTATATTATGTTTTTGTTTGTTCAAAAATGATAATGTTTGAGCACTGACACCTGATGTATCAAATATGATTCGAAATTGAAACTCAAACATAGAAACAACCCCCCAAAAAAATTTTTGGGAGGTTGTTCAGGAGGACCAATAAAGGCTCCAGTTCAAAGAATTGGACTTTTCAGTCAATGATTTAATGGTTCAGACTTTACAGGGTTTAGACCTAACATATCAGATAATACCTTTTTTCAATTAAAGTAATTAATACCTTTTAAATACTTTTTTAAGGTATTAAATGCAGATTTGTAAATGTAAGACTTTTTAAGACCCTGTGGGAACCCTCAGTGTGACACGTCTTGCAAAGGGGCTTGTTGAAGCCAATAATGTAATAACTAATAATGTAATAACAGCTGATAAAGTAATAAATTTGCCATTTTTAAAACATAATAGGCCAAAAATGTAATATCTGGCCAAAAACGAAATAAAAGTCCTGATTCGATGGCATAATAGCTTTTGGCTACTAATGTTATAACTTATTACGTTATTGGCTCAGTTATTACATTTGTAAAGAATTTTTATTTATTTTTTTTTACCAGGCCAATAACGTAATAACCAGCCAATAAGTTCTAACATTATTGACCAAAAGTTATTACGTTACTGGTTCAGGACTTTTATTACGTTGTTGGGCAGATATTACGTTATTGGCTTATTATATTTTTAAAATGGCAAATGTATTACGTTATCGCCCGTTATTACATTATTGGCCTCTACAGGGCTTCTTTAAACCCACTCTACTCCGAGTAAAAAGAATGGAGATGGTGAAAATTAGTATGTAGCGTCAAATTTGAGTTTCCAGTATGAGCTGTTGACACTAATAGCGTGAATTAAGAAAATACATTAAATACGCCAGGATCTGCAAACATGATTTTCTCTATTTTCCACATTGATATGCAAGCTGGAACTAGAGCAGCTAGTCATAAGGATTGGGAAAATTGTCAAAAAATGTTTAGTTTAATTCCATACGGCTGTACTGTTTTGATGCGAGTCATCAACAGACAGTCACGCACAAGTTGAACCTTGAAGAAGGGAACACAGATGAGCTGTTCGCTTATTTTCTCACCGAAACGCCTAACACAGCTGTTATATTAAATGACTATTAGTAGAAATTCACTGTAATTGCTTGGCTTCGGCTCAGCAGAACATGAAGAACATTAATCGTATTTTTTGACATGTGATTGATTGGGTCTAATCTTGAGTTTAGAATCTTTTTTTTTTATTTTTTTCCCGAGATACAGCAAAATAAATGTCCTTAATACTGCAGAATAAAAGGGAAAAACATCTAAATAGTCCTAACAGACATCTTCAAAGTGGTGTCATTTTATTGCCTGGGGGTTAAAGCAGTCAGCTTACCTTCAAAATGTGCAATTTGCTTTCATTTTGTGCCATCAAGCATTTTCCACAAAGGCGGGGGTCATTTCTTACAAGTTCAATAACTGCCACAAATGGTGAGCGTCAGATTTTTTCTTCAGTTTTTCTCTGAATGTTGATGACAGGAAACAAGAGGTAGTTGGGCGCTAACATAGGAAGTTACAGAGATGGCGTTGCTTGTATTTGCTGATTAGTTACCGCCAAAACCTCCATCGTGTCCCGTCACACTCGGATTCAGAAATGCTGACGTCGATTTTTAAGAAAGACAAAGGAAGGTTGTTGAATATTTTAATCCAAGGGTGTCAAACTCATTTTTAGTTCAGGAGCCACATGCAGTTAAATTTCATCTGAAGTGGGCCGAACCAGTAAAATAATAACATAATAATATATAAATAATGTCAACTCCAAAACTTCCTCTATGTTTTTGAGTGAAAAAAGTAAATACTATTCTCTCAAACAATGTGAATAACATGAACAAAGTGAAAAAATAAGTGTAATTTTAACAATATTATGCCTCAGTTTATCATTTACACATGCTCATTGTAACGTACAGATCACAGTGGATCTACAAATACACAAAACATTTAATAACAGAATAAAATTGTACTTACTTCTCTTAAGACATTTCAGGTTGTTCATATTTGTTCAGGTTATTCACATTTTTTGTGAAATTATACTTTGTTTTAGTGTAAACTCATTTTCTGTCAGGGGCCAAATTCAGCCCGATTTGATCTGAAGTGGGCCGAACCAGTAAAATAATAGCGTAATAACCTATAAATAATGACAACTCCAATTTTTTGTGTTTGTTCTAGTGCAAAAAAAAAAAAAAAAAATTATGAAAATTCTTTATTTTTTTAAGTTATATTAAAAAAAAAAAAAAATCCCTGAAAAAACTGAAATTTAAATTAAAAAAATAAAAAAATAAAGAAAGAAAATTTTGTGCAATTTTAACAATATTCTGCCTCAACTTATCATTTCTAGATGTGCATTATGGATCAGATCTACAAAGACACTAAACACTTCATAACAGGCAGAAAATTGTTAAAATTTTGCCAAATTTTCTTTAGACCAGGGGTATCAAACTCATTTTCTTTCAGGGGCCACATTAAGCCCAAATTGACCTCAAGTGGGCCGAACCACTAAAACAATAGCGTAATAACTTGTAAATAATGACGACTCCAAATTTTTCTCTTTGTTTTAGTGCAATCAAAATTAAATTATGAAAATACGTACATTTACAAACTATCCAAACAAAAATGATGTGAATAACCTGAAAAAAAACCAGAGATTTCTTGACAAAAATAAGTGAGATTTTTACAATATTGCACCTCAAAATTACCACTTATACATGCATATTATGGATTGGATCTACAAAGGCACAAAATATTTAATAACAGGAAGAATAATGTTAAAATTTTACTTACAAAATTTCAGGTTTTTACCATTTTATTACTAAAGGATAGTTTGTAAATGTTAATATTTTCATAATTAATGTAAGTTTTTACACTAAAACAAAGAGAAAAATATGGAGTTGTCATTATTTATAGGTGTAATGGAACATTATGTTTTTTGCAATAAAATAGGAAAATTTGGAGTCATTATTTAGAGGTTATTATGCTATTATTTTAGTTGAGATCCCATTGTCCTGTTCGTGGAACTTGAACTAAAACGAGTTGGACATCCTTGATAGTTAATATCTGAAGTGTAATTTTTACAAATTCATCCCAGCGGGCCGGATTGGAACCTTTGGTGGGCCGGTTTTGGCCCCTGGGCCGCATGTTTGACACCCCTGCTTTAGACATTTCAGGTTGTTCATATTTGTTGAGGTTATTCACATTTTATTGTTACAGGATAGTTTGTAAATGTAAATATTTCCATAATTTAATGTTATTTTTTGCACTAAAACAAAGGAAAAAAAGTGAAATTTGTATTATTTATAGGCACAATGTAATGTAATATTATTTTTCTCACATCAAAGCAAGAAGAAAATATGGAGTCATTATTTTTTGTAGGTTATTATGTTATTATTTTACTGTAGATCATATTAGTCTGTATGTGGAACCTGAACTAAAAGGATTGTTCATATCTTAGTGTAATTTTTGCATTTCACAAATTCATCCCAAGGGCCGGATTAGACCCTTTGGCGGGCCGGATTTGGGCCCCGGGCCGCATGTTTGACACCTGTGTTTTAAACCTTCGAATCGTCGCTCCTGACAACTGTCTTCTTTCTGTCTTATTCCACCTCAATCACTCGCTCATTATTTCTGTCCTCCTGCAGAATGATTGTGCTTTTTCATTTTTTTTTTTTTTTCACCTCTTCTTCACAAATAGATTGAAACAAGGAGACAAGCGCAGAAATTCTTCCAACATTTCTGAAGAGCCTCAGGGCTGGCCCTCGGCAAAGGTCATAAGAAACAACACAAGTGTCCAAGAATGAGATTCAGTGCTTTTTAACATCTATTCTCTTATGTGTGTTACTTTACCAGTGGCGTTTTCACATTTCTAAACAGCGAATTGGGTTTGATTTGGACCTACATTTCAATTATAGGTGAATAAAGCAGCCGTCAGTCAAAGTCTTGTGATGTATTATCGTCCTCGTTTTTTTCTTCACCAAATCATTCTCGCTTTGTGTGTTACCAAGAGAAACACAGCTCGCAAAACTGTAACTTTCTAATGACTCCCAAACACCCGGAGCTAAGAAATTTATTTCCTCAGGCAACAAATATCCCAGTGACTGTCCTGGAGGGCTGTTTTTGTAAACAAGTAAAAACAGGAAATTTTTGGGTAGTATTAGAAAACAAAAGGTGACTTGTTTTAGAAGATGGATGGCCGTTTTCCAAGAGACAGACTGAGATAGTAGGTTATTCAGTTGTTAAGGGAGCTTCTCAAGGGTCTAGGAGAGAGATTTATGGACTTTTTTCTTTAAATGGCAACAAGAGTATTAACCCTTAAAGACCTGAACAGCTGCCCTTGGCTAAAAGCATCTACAGATCTAAAATGTTTCACCCTTCAAGTCCTTTACAGCTACCGGCGAACCAAAAGCATCTACTGCTCTAAAATTGTTAAGAAGTTTTTGCTGCATTTCCATTATGTGGAACCGGCTCGGCTCAGCTCAACTTGGTATTCCTGGAGACCGTTTCCATTACAGGATACTACTGACTTTACAGTACCTGGTTGTCATAGCGATGCAGCGCATTATTGCCGTGTCGTCTGCTCAGAGAGTTGCTGAAAACTCGCTCGTTGCGTTTTGTCTTGTCTGAATTTTTACGTCGGCCACCAAAGACTGAATCTCCTCGACCGACCATGGTGTAGTTTTGGGCTGTTATCATGTGGATTAATGTACCGCTATATTTACTGTCCACTTCCACATCTGTTTTGTTGTAAAACGGCGGGTGACAGAGAAAACTGTCTGACCAATCAGTGGTCTGCAGTGTTATACGTCACGGTTTAATATCGCTTGGAACCTCGGCGAAGGTGATACCAAAAAACTAGTACCGGGTACCAGATTCCAGGTCCTTTTTCGTAATGGAAATGCAAAAAGGCCGAGCCGAATTGAGCCGAGTCGAGTAGAGTCGAGCCGGTACCACGCAGTGACAACACGGCATTTGACTCAAACATGTGGCCCACGGGCCAAAGGTTCCAATCCAGCCCGTGGGATGTTTTTGCAAAGTGCAAAAATTCCACAGTCTTGAATTGAATTACGCAAAAAAAAAAAAAAAAAAAAAAAAAAAAAGCTTGAATTAAGGAAAAAAATCTTGAATTAACAACTTCAATTTTTTTGTTTTCGTGCAAAAAACGACATTAAATTGTGAAAATATTTACATTTACAAACTATCCTGAAACAATAAAATGTGAATAACCTGAACAAATATGAACAACCTGAATTGTCTAAAGAAAATGAAGTACAATTTTAATAGTTTTCTGCCTGTTACTGAGTGTTTAGTGTCTTTGTAGATCTGATCTGTAACACACATGTATAAAGTTAAGGCAGAATATTGTTAAAATTGCACTTATTTTTCTTTAGAAATTTCTGTTTTCTCAGGTTATTCATGCCTTTTTTGTTCAGATAGTTTGTAAATGTAAATATTTTCATTATTATTATTATTTTTCTTTTAATTAAAACAAAAAGAAAAGTTTGAAGTTGTCATTATTTAAGGCTATTACGCTAGTGCTTTACTGGTTTGGCCCACTGGAGATCCAATTTGGCTTAATGTGGCCTCTGAATTAAAATGAGTTTGACACCCCTGCCTTAACAACTACCGGTGACCAAAAGCATCTACTGATATAAAATTGTGAACAAGTTTTGACCCTCTAAACCAGGGGTCTCAAACATGCGGCCCGGGGGCCAAATACACCAAAGGTTCCAATCCGGCCCGTGGGATGTTTTTGCAAAGTGCAAAAATTCCACAGTCTTGAATTGAATTAAGCAAAAAAAAATTGCTTGAATTAAGGAAAAAATCTTGAATTAAGCCAAAAAAAATCTTAAATCACAGGTATCAATCATGCGGCCTGGGAGCCATAACCGGCCTGCCGAAGGGTCCAATCTGGCGCCTAGGATGAATTTGTGAAATACAAAAATTACACTGAAGATATTAATAATCAAGGATGTTAAAATCACTTTAGGTCAATTCAATCTAAAGTGGATCAGACTAGTAAAATATTATCATAATAACCGATAAATAATGAAAACTACAAATTTTCCTCTTTAAGTATAAAAAAGTAAAATTAAAAAAAAAAAAAAAAAAGTTACATTTACAAACTATCCTTTTACAAAAAAATATGAATAACCTGAACAAATATGAACAATCTGAAATGTCTTAAGAGAAGTATGTGGATTTTTAGCAATATTCTGCCTGTTACTAAATCTTGAAGTTGGGATGCACATGTATAAATGATCAACTTAGGTCATTTGATATCGGATTTGGTCCCCGGGCCACATGTTTGACACCTGTGCCATAAAAAAATGCCCAAAGCCCGTACAACAGAGATGATTACAGCGGTGAATTGTTTCATAAACAAACCTCTACCCCTTGCAACTCTGTTTCAAGGGGTAGTGCCAAGTGCCAGGGCCAAAGGGGGAGGGGTAAGGGGGAGGGCCAAGGGGAACATCTATGTGATCAGTGAATTAGATGTGAGAAAATACTTGATTTTCATTGAAAAATGTGAAATGCAAAGGATAACATTATAACAAATTGTGATAAATCACTCAGGTTTGGTTAAATGTTGAGGAAAAATGCATAAGGAAGTCACTACAAACAAAAAAAAACAGTTCTAAGTATTTAAGGCTTAATACATTAAAAAAAAAAAAAAAAAGAAAAACATATACGAAGATCATATTAGTGGAAAATATCAGAATAATTTAACTCCACATGTAATAGACAATAATCCAGTCTTAGCTACAACTTTAATTTCACGCAGTACAGATATAACTTAATAGGGTTATTAATTTCCTTTTCTAACCTCATCAAATCATCATCATCTCCCTGTTTTGTGAGTTAAGTCGAAAAACACATTTAATTTCATTTCACACTGGAATTGCAATAATCATCATGAGAAAAACAGTTCATTTTTTGGTTTTTTTTGTCAAAGCTCGAGTAGGAGTTTCACATGAGATTCAACACAGCTTAACAAAGAAAACACTTGCCTCCATAAAATGATTCCATTTGACAAACAGACAATTATTTGATTTAAAAAATAATTAAACAAGGATTGTATTTTATATAAAAGGGTGCCAACCTTGAGCTTTTTACTTGCAGCATTTCTGCACAAAACTAATGACATTTTTGTTATCGACATAATTTCCTTCGGTACAAAATACGTTCCTATCCCATTTGTCGACATGCACTTGGTATGGATAATAAATCTTGGGAGGAACAAATGTATTTTTAAGTGAAGGGAATTTTTCATCCGTGATTAGAGAAACCAATCTTGTGGCAATTAGTAACTTGATAAATGATTAAACATGCGTGACACATGCAGAACAAGTTTTGGCTTGGAAAGGAAATCAAATGTTAATTAATTAGAACATGCAAAGTTTCAGGAGGAACGCGACATTGTGCTTTTGTACAGAAAATGAGCAGCGAGAGTGGTTTACATGGATTAAACTGTCACTAGCTGAATAAAGATTTCTTCCTTATGGAGCCACAATCTATCAAAACTCTGCCCATATGTTTCGGAGATAAGGCGGCGGTAATATCTCAGAGGCAAGAATGAGGTTGTGTGTTGGGGAAACAGCTCCTGAGGTTTTATCTTTTGTCAAAAAAAAAGAACACAAAAATAAATATAAAAGTAGAATGGATTATCTTAGAAAATACTAGTCCTGTTGCAAGCAGTGATGGGTTCCAAGACTTGCAACCAGTAATAATGGCTAATAATGTAATAATTTTGGCCATTTTCAAAAGCAAAAAAAAACAAAAAACATAATATCCATCCATCCATCCATCCATTAACTTCAGCTTCATCTAGAGCCGGGTCGCGGGGGTAACAGTCTAAGCAGGGACCCCCAGACTTCCCTCTCCCCAGACACCTCTCCCCGAGGCGTTCCCAGGCAAGCCAAGAGACATAGTCTTTCCAGCATATCCTTGGTCTTCCCCGAGGTCTCCTTCCGGTGGGACATGCCCGGAACACCTCCCCAGGGAGGTGTCCAGGAGGCATCCGAAACAGATGCCTCAGCCACCTCAGCTGGCCCCTCTGGATGTGGAGGAGCAGTGTTTCTACTCCAAGCTCCTCACCCTATCCCCAAGGGTGCGCCCAGCCACCCTGCGGAGGAAACTCAATTCAACCGCTTGTATCCGGGATCTTGTCCTTTCGGTCCTGACCCAAAGCTCATGACCATAGATGAGGGTAGGAACATAGATTGACCGGTAAATCGAGAGCTTCACCTCTCGGCTCAGCTCCTTCTTTACCCCAACTGACCGGTACAGCGACTGCATCACTGCAGACGCTGCACCGATCCGTCTGTCAATCTCACGCTCCATCCTTCCCTCACTCATGAACAACACCCCAAGATACTTGAACTCCTCCACTTGGGGCAAGGGCTTCCCACCGACCCGGAGAGGGCAGACCACCTTTTTCTGGTTGAGAACCTCGGATTTGGAGGTGCTGATCCTCATCCCGCTCGCTTCACACTTGGCTGCAAACCGCCCCAGGGCACGCTGAAGGTCCAGGTTCGATGAGGCCAACAGGACAACGTCATCTGCAAAAACCAGAGATGAAATCCTGTGCTCCCCAAACCGGACCCCCTCTGGCCCCTGGCTGCGCCTAGAAATTCTGTCCATAACAATTACGAACAGAACCGGTGACAAAGGACAGGCCTTTGCACCTGAAACAGGTCTGACTTACTACCAGCAATGCGAACCAGACTCCTGCTTCGGTCGTACAAGGACTGGACTGCCCTTAACAAAGGGCCCTGGACCCCATACTCCCGCAGCACCTCCCGCAGGATACCACGAGGAACACGGTCAAACACCTTCTCCAGATCCACAAAACACATGTGGACTGGTTGGATGAACCCCCATGAACCCTCGAGCACCTGATGGAGAGTAAAGAGCTGGTTCAGTGTTCCGCAACCAGGACGAAAACCGCATTGTTCCTCCTGGATCCGAGGTTCAACTGTTGGTCAGACCCTCCTCTCCAGTACCCAGGAATAGACTTTCCCCAGGAGGCTGAGGAGTGTGATCCCCCTGTGGTTGGAGCACATCCTCCAACATAACATAATACCTAATTAACGTTACCGGTATAACGATAAACCGCGGTAAAATTGCCAACGGTTAATATTACCGTTTAAATTCTAATTATAATGATAACCGTGTTTGATTACTGCACCTTTCCGGAGAAAACGCCTAAAGATATGCTTTTATATCAAATATCTGAGTATAGCTTTAATTTATTACAATTTTAATTGTATATACCTAATATTTGGAACCAGTATTCACTTTTAAAGTCTTTGAAAAGGTTCGTTAAGCATCTGTGTGTTATTTATGCAATAAATTATATGCATTTTTCAAGTTGGATTTTATATATATTTTTTATTTTTTGTTCTTTTGTGTTGATATAGTAGGTTAAAGTGAAAAAAATAATAGACAGATGATATAAATGGAGCTGTGCTGAAAAAAAGATCCCAAACATGGGTATAGTAAACATTTGTTTATATAGTATATAAAGGCAAAATCAAAAGTACTGAAAAATGGACAAAATAGGCTCAGACCACTAAAGGGTTGATACTTGAATGTTTCTGCCAAAAGTGCATTGTGCCAATTACTTTATTTGTTTTTTTTTTGTTTTGTTTTTTTTCAAAATACAACTTATTTAAATTATTTCAGTGTGTATAGTAGTACTTTTTGAACATTCTGAGCACAATTTCAACAATACCGCGATAATAATGATAACCGTGATAATGTTGGTCACAATAACCGTGATATGAAACTTTCATATCGTTACATCCCTATACCCAATACATATACTATATAACATAATATTCTGAGAAAAAATGTCTGAATTCTGACTTTTTTTCTCCCAATAATAATAAAAATATATATTGGACCTTTTTTTTTCTCTCTCTCTTTGGCCCTAATCCTTTTCCGTAAGATATGAGAGGAAAATATTCATTACAAAAATAATTGCTCATCATTTTTCTTTTAATAAAAAATGAAAATAGGTGTCACAGACCCAAACACCACACATACAAGGGTTGAGAGAGCTTAAATACAAAAGTAGCTCTGGGTCTTTATGGGTTAAAACAGTCAAATTCGGTTATTATTGGTTGCTACATGCTTGAGCGTCTTCGTATATGTTGAAAGAACAGCACCCACCGCATTAGAGCTACTGTGAGTTGTTTACCCACCACATTTGCAAAACCAAACCGGCTTTAATTACACTTTGCATATCAGGTCAAGGATAGATGTGCATTTCTTCATTTACACTCTCATGCATCTGTCCGCCTGAGTGTTGAGGTGTATATGTGTAGGGTAATTTTCTATATTTTAGTGTTCATAGGGTAGTGCGAGCTAAGACCTCAGGGCCAGCCGAGCCAGCCGGTCCTACTTTTCATACTGTTTGAGGTCAGAAGCTTCTAAGACGGTTTGAAGATTTCACATAGAGTATGATTTAATGGGGGAGGGCTTTGCATATTATAAATGTTCATGACTCTGGAGTATGAGAAGGTGAATTGGAAATAAAAAGATCAAAGAGACTAAAAACCCTTTCAAATTCAAGCTTGTGATGATTAAAGTTGTTTTACCCCCCAAAAAAGTTTGCAGAGGTTTGTTGTGCTGTCAGAGAGTCCAAGTTTCCAGAAGTTAAAAATGCAGACTTTATCAGCGTCACATCATTTTTTTTCTCTCTCTTTCCACTGATGTTTATGAAAGATGCGAGGAGGCCATTATAGGCGAACTGTACGACGACGCGTTCTCTAAATAGATTGGTTTTCAATTACCTCAAAGCACATTATCATTCACGCTTTTGCATTTACATGCCTTTCGACGCATTCTGGGAAAAGAGTAAATAAGCCTGAAAATATGTTGATTAGCATTTGTCTCTACGACGCTTCACCTCGGCGGTACGACGTCGTTTTGGAACGGCGTCAGAGCGTAAACAATGAAGATACTAAAAAACCAAACAGCGCCATCAGTGAGTGAGACAGCTGACCTCCATAGGCTGGAAAACTTATGCAGGGAAGAAGTGAGGACAAGCTGCTGCTGCTGCTGCTGCTGCTGCTGCTGCTGACTTCCTTCGCCAGTCTGTGACTAATAGAAAGCTACATCATGAAATTGAAACCTCTTCATGAATAGGAGACAAATCGCAGACTAATGGACGTGGAATTAACTGCAGATTCTTTGTCTTAACCCTACGGTATCCGGGTGCGCTTTTTAGGCACACTTTTTACTTCGTGTTAAAAAAACTTCATATTATTTTTTGCAATTTGACCCTTTCATGCACGAATTATGAGAACCTTTATCAAGATTTTTTCCCGGAGTGATTTCATTTCTCTTTAAGCATGAAAAAAACAACGTGATTGAAAAAATTTGTATAATAAATAAAGAAATAAATAAATAAACAGATAATATAAATAAAAAGTTTTTTTTTTTAAGTAAAAAAAAAAGAAATATAATAATAATAATAATAATAATAATAATAATAATAATAATAATAATAATAATAATAACAATCAGCGGGATGCCATGCGTTTAATTTTTGAAGCAACAAAACATGTATTTACTGATAAATTGTGTGAAAACTATGGGAGGGGGGGGGGCTTGTGATTCTGGGGGTTTATGCTCAGGGGAGATCTACACAAGGTTACCAATTCATGTCAGAAACGATATGTAGTGTCTTAAAACTTTAATAAAGATATGTGTAAAAAAAAAAAAAAAAAAAAAAAAAAAAAAATATATATATATATATATATATATATATATATATATATATATATATATATATTTATATATCTTTTAACCCTTTCATGCACAAATTATGAGAACCTTAATCAAGATTGTTTTTTCCCTGAGTGTTTTCACATCTCTTTAAACATGAAAAAAACAATGTGATTGAAAAAATTCTTATGAAAAAATAAATAAATAAATAAATAAACAGAAAAAATAATAAAAAGTTAAAAAAAAAACCATCAAAAATTAAAAATATAATAATAATAATAATAATAATAATAATAATAATAATAATAATAATAATCAGCTGGACACCATGCGTTTAATTTTTGAAGCAACAAAACATGTATTTACTGATAAATTGTGTGAAAACTATGGGGGGGGGGGGGGTTGTGATTCTGGGGGTTTATGCTCAGGGGAGATCTACACAAGGTTACCAATTCATGTCAGAAAAAGTACGTAGTGTCTTAAAACTTTAATAGAGATTTGTGTAAAAAAAAAACAAACTATCTTTTAACCCTTTCATGCACGAATTATGAGAACCTAAATCAAGATTTTTTCCCTGAGTGTTTTCATTTCTCTTTAAACATGAAAAAAAACAATGTGATTGAAAAAATTCTTATAAAAAAATATAAATAAATAAAAAAAAAGATAAAATAAATAAAAAGTAAAAAAATAAAAAAAACATAAAAAAATTAAAAATATATAATAATAATAATAATAATAATAATAATAATAATAATAATAATAATATTAATAACAATAACAATAATAATAATCAGCTGGACACCATGCGTTTAATTTTTGAAGCAACAAAACATGTATTTACTGATAAATTGTGTGAAAACTATGGGGGGGGGGGGGTTGTGATTCTGGGGGTTTATGCTCAGGGGAGATCTACACAAGGTTACCAATTCATGTCAGAAAAGATACGTAGTGTCTTAAAACTTTAATAAAGATATGTGTAAAAAAAAATTTAAAAAAATGAATACACAAGAGAACAGCTGTAGAATAGCTGCCCACTGTAATGACCAGTATGCATGAAAGGGTTAAATAAGGTTAAAATTCAAAAGTTGTTCATTTGTGCATGATCTTTAAAATTCTGGCCACCAACTAAAATGTGCACATTGTAAACAAAAGAAAATTACGAGACTAGCATCAAGTGTGCTCCCAAGTGTGCCTAAAATGCACTATTTCTTCCAGTATAACCACTGTTTTTGATCTGAAAGCCATTAAAGCATAAATCCTGCTTTTACTGATATCTGGGCTTCATTTGAGAGGGGAGGGTCTAAATTAATTTAATTAACGTTGTTAATGTTGGAGTTAATCACTGACATATGCCAGGCTGCAAAAATCAAGTTATATGTGATCCAATTTTTATGTAGTATTTTGAAAAAACAAAACAAAACAAAACATATTTTGTGTTTTTTGCATCAAAAAATGTAGTGACATCATGAAGAAAAGAGTTTGTTTAAAAGGTTAAAAAAAAATGTAAAATGAATGATTATTTGATATGTATGATTAGGACTGACCTTGATTTGCAAAAAAAAAAAATCAAATTAGAGCAGAAAAATAAATCAATATATAATATTTAATAGTTTGATTTACGGGTGTGCATTTTAAATACACTTGGTGAAAGATCCTAGTATTTTTGAACATTTGATCTGGCACCAAAAATAATAATGCAAATTAACCAGTGTTGGAGTTAATCACTGACATATGCCAGGATGAAAAAAATAATAATATATAATCCAATTTTAATGTAGTATTTAAAAAAAAAAAACTCCAAACAAACATATTTTGTGGTTTTTGCAACAAAAAATGTAGTGACATTATGATGATAACCCTAACCCCTAACCCTAACCTAACCCTAACCCCTAACCCAACCCTAACGCTAACCATAACTCTTAACCCTAACACTAACCCTAACCCAGAACCTAACCCTAACCCCTAACCCTAACCCTACCCTAACCTGAACCCTAACCCTAACCCCTAACCCTAAAACTACCCTAACCCTAACCCAACCCTTAACCCTAACCCTACCCTTAACCCTAACCCTAAACAATAACCCATAACCCTAACCCAAAACCTAACCCTCTAACCCGAACCCCTAACCCTAACCCCAAACCCTAACCCTACACCTAAACCTGAACCCTAACCCCTAACCCTAACCCTACCCCTACCCCTAACCATAACCTAACCCCTAACCCTAACCAAACCCTAACCCTAACTCTAACCCCTAACCCAACCCTAACCCAACCCTAACCCCTAACCCTAAACCTGACCCTAAACCTAACTCTTAACCCTAACCCTACCCCTAACCCAAACCTAACCCTAACTCTTAACCCTAACCCTACCCCTAACCCAACCCTAACCCTAAACCTAACTGTTAACCCTAACCCAAACCCTAACATTATGATGAAAACCCTAACCCCTAACCCTAACCCAACCCTAACCCTAACCCAAACCTAACCCTGACCCTAACCCAACCCTAACCCCTAACCCTAAATCTGACCCTGACCCAAAACGTAACTCTTAACCCTAACTCTTAACGCTAACCCTACCCCTAACCCAAACCTAACCCTAACCCTACCCCTAACCCAACCCTAACTCTAAACCTAACTGTTAACCCTAACCCAAACCCTAACATTATGATGAAAACCCTAACCCCTAACCCTAACCCAACCCTAACCCTAACCCCTAACCATAACCCATACCCTAACCCAAACCCTAACCCCTAACCCAACCCTAATCCTAACTCTTAACCCTAACCCTAAACCTACCCCAAACCCTAACCCAACCCTAAACCTAACTCTTTACCCTAACCCTAACCTAACCCTAACACTAACCCTAACCCAAACCCAACATTAACCCTAAACCTATCTCTTAACCCAAACCCTAACCCTAACCTAACCCTACCCCTAACCCTAACCCAACCCTAACCCTAAACCTAACTCTTAACCTTAATACTAACCCTAACCCGTAACCCAAACCCCTAACTCTAACCCCCAACCCTA